>NC_133658.1:625238748-625538748 GCF_037893015.1 Macrotis lagotis
CATTCTAGAACAGGTTCTTTTCCTTTTTCTCTAAACATTCCTGGAAATAGATCAAGAAGTGGTATTGCTGGGTCAAAAGAATAAGTTGTATAATAAATCTTCAGATGTAATTCCAGATAACTTTACAAAATGGTTGGATCATTTTATAAGTCTATGAACACTGAATTAGTGGTTCAATTTTTCCATATCCTTTTCAACATTTGTCTCTTTTTCCTTTCTATAATTTTAACCAATCTTGTCCCTTCTCCCCACTTGTCTTTTAGAATTCCTAAACCCAGGTGTGCTGAAAATAGCTTAAACCCATAATGAATTTAAATTTTCAGTGTGAGCATTTATACCTGAAAATCAGTTGGCCTTGATTTATTATTTTGTTTATAGGCTAGATTTAAGAAAGTGATAAAGACCATGTCAAGAATGTCTGTTAAAATTAAAAGTGTGCCTCATGTATTTTTTCTGAGAATTAATTACTATATTTTTAACCAAAATCACCCTTAGACAAACTTAACTCAAGTGCCTCCTAATGGTTCCTCTCTTTTTTGAGAATTTTCCCTCCTTAACAAAAAAATACAAAAAAAAACCCTTTTTTACTTACATAACAAGTAAATTCTCCTCCCAAAAGAATCACATGTTTTTGGCAGCTTATGCTTCTTTTCCATCACATTTAATCAGAAATGTCAAACATAGGGGGTGTCTAAGATGCTCAGTGGATAGAGCACTGACTCTGGAGCCAGGAGTAATCCGGCCTCAGACATTTAATAATTACCTAGCTGGGTGGCTGTGGGCAAGCCACTTAACCCCATTGCCTTGCAAAAATCTAAAAAAAAAATGTCAAACATGAGGACCATATGCAACCCATAATACTGTTGTTGCCTGATCCAGATCAAAATATAATTGGAAAATTAACAAAACACATAAAAATACAACAGAATGCAATGCCTGGTTTTCTAAGCCAATATATGACCCATAGGGAACCTTGTGTACAGTTTAGTGACCCTTATTTCTATTTGAGTTTGACACTCCTGTCATAGAACTTTTCAATCATCTTTGGGACATCTCTCTGTTTAATATATATATATATATATATATATATATATATATATATATATATATGTATCTAAACCTCCTTTATTTTATTTCTTTCATTTTTTCTTACATTTGTACTTCTCTATTCATGAGAAGAAGAAAAGAACAATTAGTTATAGAATAATATGATGCTTCTAGTCTATTTAAAATTTCAGATTTGGCTTTTGTTAACAAAAAACCATAGAATTTTGGAACTGAAGTCATTAAGGAACAACTAGCCTAAACCTCCTACTCTAAAGTAAGTGGCAAATGAGACTCAGAAATATCAAGAGGAGAAGGACAGGAATTTTAAAAAATGATCAGTAGACTGGGTTTTTACATTTCATCTTGAGTCCTGATTACACCATAAGTTTGCTATACGACTGTGGACAGGTCATTTCATTCTTCTAGCACTCAATGCTATACTCATCAATTATTTTTTGCCCTTTCTTTCTGATACCTGAGTGATGCTACTTCCCATTCTGTATTTATTCTCACTTTCATCTTCCAAAAGATAATTTTTTATTATGTATGAACAACCTAAAATAGAAGGCATTTTCTGTTAATCTGAAGATCAAATAAAAGGGAAAGTCATGCATATGAAATACAATAATCCACATGCTTCAGATTATTTTTGTCTATTGCTTCTTGCTGCCACTCTTTCCTATAGGATCCTAATTGATTCTCATGCCTCAAGACCAATTTACATTCCACACAGTTGCTAAAATGAAATTCTGAAAGTTTACATCTGGCCGTGTCAGTTCCCTGAAAAAGAATGTCCAAGGATTCCCTATGGCCTCTAGAATCAAATATAAATGCTTCTGTTTGGCATTTTAAATTTTTCACAAATTGGCTGCAATCTGCCTTTCTAACCTTATTACACATTACTCATCTTTGTGCCTTTATTAAGCAGCCAGACTGGGCAACCTGTTTTCTCTTTTTGGGAGGGAAGATGATTGGAGAGGGAAGAAGACAATTGAGCTTAAGTGACTTGCCCAGGATCATATATCTAGAGTCTGGGGTCATATTGGATCTCAGGTCTTCCTGACTCTAGGACTCATGCTTTATCCACTATACCATCTAACTGCTACTATTTGCTCTTTCTTACACAGTATTCTCTATCATCTGCCCCCAAGGTCTTTCAACAAGATGTACCTTTGTACCTGAAAGGTATATATCTTTCTCATTTCTTTCACTCATAATCTTTAGGCTCTTTCAAAGAACAACTCAAATTTATCCTTTAGATAAGACTTTTCCTGATCCCCCAAGCTACAAATATCTTACACCAAAAGAATCTTGTATAGATTTTATGCCTATTTATACATACACATGTTTTTTCCTCCATTAATATTTAAATTACTTTAGGGCGTACTTTTTCATTTTTGTCTTTGTATCCCTACTTTCTAACATATACACATAGCTATACATGCAAACAAATATCTAACTATATAATAGCTATTCAATAAATAGTTATTTTTGGCATATCCTTTTTTACTTCAATGTTATATACCATATGAAGTCATAACTTCTCAAAGTATACAGCTCTCTTCTCAAGTCAGTTGTTCATGGCAGTTATCCTCTGGCATCCTTTCTTCTTCTCTTTTATGGGAAATCAATATAGGATAAAAATCTGACCTTAGATTTCATTGATTAAAAGAAAATTTTCTCTATCAAAGCAGATCAGCATCTATAAACTTAGAACATTGGTTAGAACATACAGAGATTGGGGTGGCTAGGTGGTGCAGTGGATAGAGCACCAGCCCTGGAGTCAGGAGTACCTGAGTTCAAATCCGACCTCAGACACTTAATAATTACCTAGCTGTGTGGCCTTGGGCAAACCACTTAACCCCACTGCCTTGCAAAAAAAAAAAAAAAAAGAACATACAGAGATTAAATGAGTTCCTTAAGGTCCAACAACTAGTTTATATCAGAGATAAGAATCAGGATAAGCTTCCATAAATATTGACCTAGGAAAAATGAAGTTTAAAAATGTGTCTGGGCCTGCTAAAATACCCTTCTTAAGACATCCCCCCCATCTATAACTCCCCATTTTGTAGATCTTAACTGGTTCTTCCTTTTTCACTGGACATAGGTAAAGAAAGGAGAGATTTTTCTTTTTCTTGGATTCTCTCCTTGAGGCTGAGCCTCTTGAGAAAATTCCTAGTAATATAGCCTCCTTGTCCCTCTTTAGAGGCAGTCCAGTGAAATACCCAAATTGCTTTTGCCCAATATTGTACTAACCCTGCCCTATTCTCCAGTTCTAGTGGGTTTGACTGCATTACACATATAATGTTCTAGGTACGTTGTAGAAAAAAATGATACACAAATTTTGAGATGAGAGAGTTAACAACAATAACAATAGAAATAGCAGTTGTAGTACTAGTAACTCAGTGGCATTGTAGACAGAGGACTGATCCTAGAGTCAGAAAAATCTGGGTTTGAATCTGACCTCACATCATTATTACTTGTGAGACCCTGGGCAATTCACCGACCCCTGTGGCTTCAGTTTCCTCATGTGTAAAATGGGAGCACCTACTTCCTAACTTTGTTGTGTCAAATGAAACAGAGTGCTTAGTAGTGCCCAGCACATAGTAAGCATTATATAAATATTATTATTGCTCTTATTATTAAGGCAAAGAAGATAAAAATTTACATAAGGATCATATTAATTCCTTTTCATATACCTCACCCAGGCAAAAAGCTTCATAGTAAATGCCATCAGCCTTCTAACCTTCGTTTGGTATCAGAAAGAAGAAGGAAAAGAAAAATCAGTTACAATTCTTTTTGCCTTACTGTACCAAAAGAAGTTCAATGTGAAGATTCTCTGTTGAATTATCCATAGTGCTTAAACTAAGTATCTACATATTGCTGTTTATACTTTTAGACACTTTATCTCATAGAAGACATTGATGTTACTGTGAAGCTTTTTCAGTAGCTGTCTTACTCCCAGGAATGAATGTCTGGCCATCATCCTCTCAGGTATTGTGCCCTCATCTTTTGTGTAGCAGATGTTTAATAACTGCAAAAAATAAATAAAGCTTTAGGGGAAAGTGTTGTACTTGGTTATTATGACTTTTTTATGGCCATCTATAAAATGAAATCTATCTGCAAATAGAGACTCCAGAGAACACAAACAGGACTGGATGCATCAATAGAATTATATCCCTACTTGTTCACTATTGGAAGGCAGATGCAAATTTGATAGGTTTTAATTGGGGGGGGGGAACTTTGCAAGTCTGGAAATTGGAACTGAAATTGCTTTGATGAAAATCCTGTGATTTAATTTCAATCATTAGACCTGAATCACATCCTTTGATGATGAGTATCTGAACATGGTCTATGGTTTAAGCCTAAAACCAAGCAGGTTCTGTCCTAATATTCTTAGGTTAAACAATAACTACCTTTTTAGCTACACTGACCTAAGCTATCTTCTGGCTCATATATAGTGTTTCTCAGGTGCCAAAGGGGATTGTTGACCCCACTGTAGAAGCATTCTCTATGATTTCTTAACTAAATCTATATTCTTTAGAAATTTGCAGTTTCAGGTTAGAAGGTATCACTGAAAATGAGGTTGTGCTCCAAAAAGCAAGGGAAGAGAACATTAACAAAGAGAGTAAGGAGTCTGTAGTTCCTTGGGTATTGTTTTTGATGTTTGTCCTTCATTTTTGAAGAAGACCATGACATGAAAGGTACATGAATCAGAACTGGGTGAGGAGGTATTATACCAAGTCACTAGCTTTACTTTCTTCTCTAGAATCATCTGGGTACAGGGGCCGATATGAATCAGGATAACTGGAGATGGCCCAGGATGTAAGGCCATCAGGGTGAGTGATTTGTCCAAGGTCACGTAGCTAGTAAGTGTCTGAGATAAGATTTGAACTCAGGTCTTGACTTCAGGGCCAGTGCTCAACCCTTGCATCATCCAACATTTATAGAAAGCTGGGCAACTCATTTGAACTGGTTTCTGTTGGAGCAGACTCCAAAATCCAGGGGATAGTCTTCCCAGGAATCGGTAGCCTAGAAAGTTGATTCACAAGTATGGAAATGCATAATTATGAGGTATTTTATATTTCTGGAAGCAACATGGCTCTGTGGAAAGATCCTAGATCTGCTACTTATTGTCTCTTCCAAGTCAGTTAGGGAGTGGGACTCTGAACTCTAAGACTCCTATTCATTCTTACAGATTATGTCTGATTTAGAGTTATATCTGTCCTCTATAATACACAGTAACAGCAACATTATGAGATGATTAGCTGTGATGAATGTAGCCCCTCTCACCAGATCAGTGATCAAGGACAATCCTGAGAAACCTGGAATGGAAAATGCCATCCAGAGAAAAATCTAAGGACCATGCTATGTTCACTTATTAAAACTTCTTTTATGTTGTTTCTTTCTCATGGTTTTTTCCCCCTTTATAACTCCTCAAGATAAACATGCTTGCACATATACAATTTATATCAGATCATTTGTTGCAATAGGGAAGGAGGAGAAAAGGGAGGGTAGTAGAAAAACATGAAACTCAAAAATATGCAGAAAGATGAATGTTGAAAACTATCTTTGAATGTGATTGGTAAAAGAAAAAGTGGTAAAAAGTGGGGGAAATGTGTTATATCCATTCTCTTTACAGAGGGAAGTGCTTCACTGAAGACCAGAACTGTAATGAAAGCTTCATTATTGTTATTCATCATACATCAGAATTCATTTTAGGGAGGGTCTGTCTTGAGATTCTACCTAACTTCTACTTATTCTGGAGATTTAGCATCTGAGAAGTATGTCATCATCTTCTAAGGTTTGCACTGGAATGGTCACTATCTCTAAAACCTTATGATTGGGCAAAACAGTCTTTCCTAGGGTCTTTTTGTTCTCATGTCCTTAGAGAGCTCAATGGGGGAAGAAAGATGAGTGCTTTGATGATGACTTTATTGGTGGAAAGATAGACATTATGTACCCTAGTAAAAGAAGAGGTCAGTGCTTGTAGCTGAATATATTCCTAAGTCAAAGATGTTAAATTATTGTTAATTTCTGGACTCAGTCTACAAAGTAAGATTGAGAAAGGACTTTGAACGTTTTCTTTTTGGTTGTATTTAAAGAGCAACCACTTTTTAAAGTCAATTGCCTCTTTTTTAAAGCTAAAATTAATAAAAACAAAACAAAAAGAGATTATCATTTTGATGGGATGACTGAATCACCAATTCAGCCAAAATTATGAATATGGAAGTCCTATCTATTAGCAGCATGTGTTGCTCTGTGGTTTCAATCTGGCAAAAACTGATACTTTCTTGTGACCTGTTCTTCTGGGAAGAGACAAATGAAACCATCAATAAACACTGCCTAATATGAATACCACCCCCAATGATTCAAGATGTGAAAGGGTTTATCTACCAAAACCATGCCTGAATCCTTTGCTAAAGGAAATAATTTTGGTAGATTGTCTGTTACATATCTTTCCTTGGTAGGAGGAAAAAAGTTATACCTCCTTGGATCTTGTCGTTGTGAATTAATTGTAGGGATGGACTCTGAAAACAAAGGATAGGACTTCTAGGCAATGTGAAAAGATTGGAAAAAATGGTTTTCTGTTTATAACAGTGTTATTTTTTTTTCATTTTCAGTTGTGTCTTATCCTTTGGGACTCCATTTGGGGTTTCTAGGCAAAGATATTGGAGGGTTTGTCATCTCCTTTTTCCAGTTCATGATACAAATGAGGAAACTGAGTCAAACAGAGGAAAGTGACTTGTCCAGGGTCACATAGTTTATAAGTGTCTAAAGTCATCTTTGAACTTAGGAAGACTAGTCTCTTGACTCCAGGCCTAGAGTCTATCCACCGTGTCACCTTGCTACCCATAATAAGGAATATTTAATTTGCAATGACTTTGGACCTTAAAAGGAACAAATAACAGACTTAAGAAATCACTGAAGGTTGAAGGAATAGCAGTCTCCTTCCAGATATTGGGCTAGAGCTGGAGAATAACAATTCATAGAAATGGGAGTAATCTTACCTGTTCCTTTCTTATGGTGATTTCCTTAGTATAGTAAAAGAAATTGACCTTTGGAACAGAGTTTTCTTTAGTGAGGCAAAAGGACTGGCAGTAAGGAATATAAATTTACTGGAAAAAAAAGGATTTGCTTCAGTCTCTTTGACTTGGGAGTTCTGGAACTTGGCTATAATATTCCTGAGGGGTTTTTTTGGATCTCTTTCTTGGGGAGATTGGTAGATTCTCTCCATTTCTATTTTGCCCTCTTCTTCTAGGATATCAGGGCAATTTTCCTGTAGTAATTCTTTGAAAATGATGTCAAGGCTCTTTACTCTTAAACAAGAATATTTTATTAATGAATAAAAAACATTATTTGTACAATATGAGAATAAATAAATATTAAATATAAAAAAAGGAAAAAAAGGATTTCTCAGGTCAGAAATCATAATGGGGGCAGCAGTAGTCTTTGAATTCGGAGCATGCAGGAAGCAGCAAGGGATCCCTATTTAGATGTGCTCCCTTCTCTTTTCCTGGGTTGCTTTAGCAGAAAGAGAGGGTAAATGAGAGAGAGAGAGAGAGAGAGAGAGAGAGAGAGAGAGAGAGAGAGAGAGAGAGGAGACAGAAATTTAATTTCCTAGGCAAAGTAGTTACTTGGTAAATAGACTTATTTATGAACTAAAGTTTCTCTGAAATAGTCCATATGTATCTTAGTTCTATGTGGTCAATAAATAATGCAGTCATTTTCAAGGCAAAATTGGTGTATGTATATCCATGAATTACTGACATATGATTCACTAAGACACCATTTAGCTAACATTGAAAAGATGTCTGAGTTTGCAATACAAGGACTACTGAAAATTTACAATGTTGAGGAATTATGAGGAACCCAGGAACAATGCAAACAATCCTGGTAATGATATATTCAAGGACATTTACTGGATTTTCTAGCTGGAACAAAGACTTTTGGAACTTGTGCCTACTGACCTGAAAAACAGTCCAAGATACTCTGCCAGCCAAAGTGTAGCAAAGAGGAAAGTGGAAGAGTAATCTTTAACAACAACCTCTATATAATAGCCATTAACACTGAATGTTGAGTAATGATGCAATACATTTTACATCAAGAGAGTCAAGGAGAAATGGTCCAGAAAATGTCTAGAGCATTGAGTATTGTAAATGAACAATTACCACAGATAGATCAGAGAAAGGAAAATGCACAAGGGAGAATCTTTATTGTAGTAATAATAACAGCTGACATTTATATAGCACTTTATGGTTTATAAAGCACTTTACATACATTCTCTCATTTGATCTTCCAAACAATACTGTGAAGTGGGTGGTGAGACATTATGATTTTCCTTTTACAAATGAGCAAATCAAGGCTAGGAGATAAAACTTGAACAGTTAGTAGATGGTGAAGTTGGGACTTAAATACAGTTCTTACTCCAAAAATAGTATATGTTCTGCTTCATCACAGGTTCCTATTATCAGAAGACATCTATTGTTTTTTCTCTTTCCCTCTCAGTATAAGCATAACATTTTATTTTGAGAAGAAGCTCCCTAATTTGTTTAGATAGCAGGGACATGGATCTAGATATGGAAGAGACCTTAGAAGTTATTTCATAACTCTGCTTCATTTTATAGATAAAGAAACTTGGGCCATAGAGAGATGAAATGTCTTTTTCAATTGGCAGTACATGGAAGATCTAAAATTTAAATTTAGATCTAAATTCAACTTTCTTCTTACTGTAGGAGATATGAGTACTGACTTCTCCAAAGTTAAAATTGACTAAGGTGATTATAGGATATATGAATTATAGGATTTGTTAAGCCTATGTCATGCACTGGGGCAACAAATTCAAAGTCATGACAGTGACTCAAGTAGCTTGTATTATAAAAAATATTATAGTACCAAGGGAGTAAAAAGGAGAGTGAAGGCAGCATGATTTGAAAATGGTCTTCTAGACTATCATACTTCTGTGAATTGCAGCAGTTGAATTTTCTATTAGGTAAATGGAGAGGGGAACTAAGTTTCCAATACGACCAACAAAATCTTTACTGTAAAATAAAACAAATAAATAGAGAAGCACATCAGTTGATTTCCTTTTGTATTTCACTAGTCACCTGGCTCTGGGTTGCCAATCAGATTTTATAATTAATAAATAGCTAAGTGAGAGAATGCAGAGTGCTCATATGTTGGATAACATTCATGAAGCTCAGAAGTTCTAATTGACAGTATTTGTAGTACTCTAGGAATGCAAAATTATAAATGTAACTTCAAGGAATTTAGGATTAAATATATTGGACTTGATTTTGGAGTCCTGAACTGAGATTATCTCCTCAGGTCCTTTCTTCCATTTGAAGTTACTATAGAAAACTCTTCAAAATAAACTTTGGATGTATATGTTTGTTTCAATTAATACACTTAATAGTGTCCTCAGTTCTATAAATTTAGTCAAGATGCTAAATGAATGCAAGTTATGAGAAAACCTTTATTTCACCACTCAGAAAATGCAAAGAAAAGTGATTCAGAAAAGACCATTAACAGATGTGGAAATGCCTAAAGTAT
Source organism: Macrotis lagotis (assembly GCF_037893015.1). Lineage (NCBI taxonomy): Eukaryota > Metazoa > Chordata > Mammalia > Peramelemorphia > Peramelidae > Macrotis > Macrotis lagotis. Next base: position 625,248,349 of record NC_133658.1, read on the forward strand.
CTATAGAGCCCACAAGCTTTCCAATGGAAAAGAGCTGAATTTAGGATTACCAGCAGGTCAATTTTTTGACATTCTGATAATCTTTTTTTCATAGTCTCCTGGTTCTTCCCAATAATACTATGCTATAATGTAGATGTCCATCTAAAATATGAGGACAACTTTACAGGTTGCTGAACGAACAACCCTCTTCAAATAAGGACTTTACTGGGAAGGGGAAAGTTAGATTTAGACATAGCTGCTTGGACAATTAGGTAGTCCTTTTTAAGAAATGTGGAACTTGAATTGACCCATGAAGGGATATAGGACCATCAAAAGGCATAATTAAATAGGGAGAGCATTCCAAATATAGGAGTGAGTCTATACAAAGGAATGAATTGGGAAGTGAAAAGTGTTAAATGAGTAATGAATTTGATTGGAATATTATTTGATTGAGGAGAAGAAATACCAAAATATATGAAAAACTAGGCTAGAACTAGGCTAGAAACAAGTCACTATCAATTATTAAGAAGACCAGGAATATGATTATGCCTGATCTTAAGGAAAATCAATTTGGTCAGCTTTGCCAAGGATGAATTTGAGAAACAGGAGGCAGGGAAAACAACCAGTGTTTCTTATTGCAATATTCTAGGATAGAAGTGATAACGACCAAAATAAGGGTACTAGTCAACCATATAAGTGGAGAGAAGAATTGCAATATTCTCTAAATACAGTTGACTTTAAAAGTTTGTTAAATGAATGAATTACTTTTAACAGACTGAAATCCAAAAGCAAATAAGTGAAGCGAACAATGGAGAATGATAAGCAACTTAAGGTAGTGGAAATAGACTGCCATGGCCATTGAAGTTCATACATTCAAAAATTCATTAAGCATTTATTATACTCACAACAACTGGAAGAACCCACAACAAACTAAAAGATTGTTATCTTTCTATATGTATGATACATGTACTATAGAATGTATAGAGCTTCATAGGCACAATCAGCATTAAAACTTTAGATGTGGGGGAAGCTAGGTGGTTCAGTGGATAGAGCATCGGCCCTGAAGTCAGGAAGACCTGAGTTCAAATTATACCTCAGACACTTAATACTTTCCCAGTTGTGTAACCTTGGGCAAGTCACTTAACCCTATTGATTAAAATTTTTGAAAAATTTAAAAAAACTTTAGTTGTGAATGTTTGAAAGGAATGTTAGTATGAGGGAAGGAAGAAGCTAAGGATGAAACATTCACGTAGTTTGAGGTAAAGACTACTTAGAAGATAATGAGCTTTCAGTAACAGAATTTTCAGTCTAGGATATTTTCTATTTAAAGCTGGATCTTCACATTTAGTTAGTGCATGATAAATGTCAATTAACACTGAATTCTAATATTCATCTTTAGAATTAGTCTTTTTTTAAAGTAGGGGAAGGGGGGGTGCTATAGCTATCTTTCTATCCTAATTCAAAATAATTCCAGGGATCATGCAAAATTTATCATATTGTTTATTATTCATATATATAAATAAACTTTTCATTTATCCCTGAAAATCTCTTTTCATTTTTCAGTATTCATTTTAAGATGAAATTAGCTACCCAATATAAATATTTTCATAATTTGTTGTTAAGAACATCTGTACCAAATCAACTTCTAAATACTCAAGTAATCAACATGCAACAACTTTCCAGAGAAATTTTATAAACAGAGTGAATGAAAGTTGATATAAAGTTTTGCTTTCAACCTCAATAGTTTATATTGAAATTCTAGTTTGGATTCCAGTTCAAAGATACTAGGAAAAAAGAAGTCACTTTTTTAGGAAACATACAAATTATGGAATTTTAGGTCTTTCTTACTTAGAAACTTAGAGGCAAAAGGAACCTTAAAAAATAACTAGCCCAGCATACATCACAACACAGAAATTCTCTCTAAATATTTTTGAAAGGTGGTCATCCATCCATTGGCTTGAATACCTCTAGTAATAGAGAACTCGTTACCAATAAAAATTCCATTGTTGGGTAGATTTAAATGTTTAGGAACTTCTTTCTTATACTGAACCCAGATTTGTTACACTGAATTGTCCACCTATTGCTCTGTGCTTTGAGATCACAAAAAATATGTTGAAAATATTTTCTAAACCAAAAACCTTCAGCTATTGAAACATGGCTATCATGTTCTTTGTAATATCTTTTACAGATAAAATTCTTCGAGGTTATAAAGAACATGAGATATCAATTGAAAATATTTCTAAAATAGTTCTGATTTCTTAAGTTCTTTTACTGTAACAGATTTATGAACTGTGATTTCATCAATGTGAATACTGCTTTCTATAATACAGATGCTAATTAATCCATGCTTTCTTATCCCATGCATCTGGTGTTACTATCCTCCTACAGATATTCTATAGGAGAATATCCCAATATAAGTCAGAAGTTGTGGAAAAGGAGAAGGCTTCCTTCAATCAAAGTCCCCAATCACAGGACAGCACAAATTCATTAATAATTATCCAGAACTGGGGCAGCTAGGTGGTGTAGTAGAAGAGCATTGGTCCTGGAGTCAGGAGGACCTGAGTTCAAATTTGGCCTCAGACAATACTTCACTATGTTACCTTGGGAAAGTCACTTAATCTCCATTGCCTTGCAAAAACCAAAGAAGAAGAATAATTATGTGTAACTGATCAATTTGAATCTATGTTTAGCATGTTTATAAATGGCAAACATTGATCCATATTGATCAGTTCTACATATTTTTTTTGTCTAATAGAGCCTATATCAGATTGCTTTCTGGGGGAGGGAGAAGGGAAGCGAGGGAAGAAGAAAAATGTAAAATTCAAAACCTTGCAAAAAAAATGATTGGTAAAAACTTCCACTGCATGTAGATGGAAAAACAAACAAACAACATATTTAAAAGAAAAGAATTATGTATAATATGCTTATAATGTGGATATGATAATTTTGGAAGAAGAGACTGGCAGTAAGTCAGATTTACTGCAGCAAAGTTGATAATCCTTTGGAATTTGGAGGTGGCAAAAATAGTCCCCTTGAAAAGTCTACCATGATGAAAGTCTCTAAATTTGGTGCCCTAAGAGTAGTGGCATTGGCAATGGGTTATCAATGAACCATTAAGCAAAAGCTATAAATCATGATCCATGTGAGAAGGAAGGTTCTCCTATTGAATGTAAGTTTCCCTAGACAGACCCATTAGTTTTATACTAATTATATCTCTGATCTTGACATTGACAAGTATAGATTTTTTGACATTGCATGGACCAAGCAATAGATTATTCATCACATGATCACTTCACTTTTTTCTTTCTTTTTTCTTTCTTTTTTCTTTCCTTCTTTCCTTCTTTCTTTTCTTCCTTCCTTTCTTTCTTTCTTTCTCTTTCTTTTTCTCTTTCTTTCTGCTGATCAGAAATCACTTTATAATTTGCATATGAAATGTATATTTTTGCCTATATGACCTACATTTTCTTTACTTACCTATTAAATGAGAAAAGAAAATACATATTCATTTTAATGGGAAAATAAAGGAGAAATATGGTTGAAAAATAAAAGCATGTCAACTGAGTTTGATATACAGTTTGATATGCATAGTCTCCCACTTTTACAAGGAAGAAGAGAGAGAGATCTATTTTCTTTCCTCTTTTCTAGGGTTTCAGACTTGGTTATTACCTTCACATTGCATTTTGTTAACATTCTTTACATTTAAACTTTAATCTGGGATGGTGTAAAACAAATTAACAATCTATGAATTGATTTAATTCCACATATAAAAAATAATTCAGTCATGTAAGTTCATAGATGTAGACACAGCTTGAGTTTCATTGACTTGAGCATCTTTAGTAAGTACAATAATCCCTAAATCTAGATTCATTTTTTTTCCTCTTGGAGTGATTTATCTGTCTAGATCATTTACAGACAAGATGAAATAATTGATGGGTTCCCATGGTGAATGGGTTCTCTTCTTAAAGTCTAATTATTTCATTTGTCTTAAAACATGAATCAGGAAATTCAATTCAATTGCTTAAAAATATACTATTGAGATTATTGGGGGAGAGAACAAAGAGAATCAATCATATTTGGGCCATTCAATTAAATATTAGAGAGCCTAGTAGTGTCTTAGAAAAGCACATGGGTTCTTGTTAAAAAAGGAACAATTGCTAACTTGCCTTCCTAGAATATTCTATTGTGCAGAAAGGCCTCCCTAGAAGTAATGGCATTTGATTAAAACTTAAGTAATACTAATAAGCTAACCCTGAGGAAAAGGTTTTAGTTATTGAAGAGAGTACATGGAAAAATTATGTAAAAGGGATGTATCCTATAAGAGAGAGACAATGTGGGGGCAGCTAGGTGGCGCAGTGGATAGAGCACTGGCCATGGAGTCAGGAGTACCTGAGTTCAAATTTGGTCCCATTGCCTTGAAAAATCTTTAAAAAAGAGAGAGAGAGACAGTGTGAGTTAGTGGGTAAAGGATCAGCCATGATGTCAGAAAGATCTGGGTTCTAGTTTTGTCTTTAACACTAGGGAGGATGGATAGATAACCTTATTCTTCTAAATCCTTGACAGCACTGCAATAATTAGAAATTTAGACAGCTTCCCATCTCCTGCAGATCTCTTCCTTCACCAATCCATTCTTCACAGAGTGGCTCCAATGGTATTCTAAAGGTAGAGGCTTTGCCAGGTATTATTTCCTATTCAAAAAGGTCTAGGATCTCCCAACTGCTTCAAAGCTAGTGTCAAGTTCATATAAGTAAATGGAATGAAAAGAAGGATTTAAACCTTGGTCTCTATATGCCTAATTCATTGTTCTTTTGCTACAAAAGTGATCACACCATTAATGCTATGTACTTCACAGCTAGATGGTGCAATGTATAGAGCACTGACCCTGGAGTCAGGAGGAACTAAGTTCAAATTCAGCCTCAGACACGTAACACTTATTTGCTGTGTGACCTTGAGCAAGTCACTTAACCCTGATAGTCTCACATTCAGGGCCATCTCCAGTCTTCATGATTCATATCTGGCCACTGGATCCAGATGACTCCAGAGGAGAAAATGAGACTGGTGACTCTGTATGGACTTCCCCCACTCAGATCTAATTCACTTGCTTGTTGTGGCATCACCTCTCTGATATTGTAGTCTTCTTCAAGAACAGAGGACAAATATCATGAAAGTTCTTCACAGTTTGTGTTCAACTTGCCTTTCTAGGCTTATTATGCAACTTTCATTCCAAGCAAACTTCTTCACCCTCAATCAGGACCTCTAATCTCCATGTCTCTTTGGGTTTTCTGGGGTGGGGGGGTAGGTTTTTTTAATTGCAAGGCAAACAGGGTTAAGTGGCTTGCCTGAGGCCACAAACCTAGGTAATTATTAAGTGTCTGAGACCAGATTTGAACCCAGGTACTCCTGACTCCAGGGCCGGTGCTTTATCCACTATGCCACCTAGCTGCCCCATCCATGTCTCTTTGAACAGTCTGTCTGTCATGGAGAAAAGAGGAGAGAATGAGAAGTAGGGAGAGAGAAAGGGAGGAGAGGAAATGGGAGAATGGGGAGGAATAGGGAGGATAAAGAAGGAGAGGAGAGGAAGAGAAGGGAGGGCAAGGGAGAAAAGGAAGGGAGGGGAGAAGAGCAGAGGAGAGGAGAAAAGGGGAGATAAGAGGATTAGGGGACAGGACAGAGGGGAATAGGGGAGGACAGGGGAAGAAGAGGAGGAAAGGGGATGGAGGGGAAAATCTCACAAATGAACAAACTCAAGCAGACTCTCTAATCATTTTCTTTTCTTAAATGACATTCACTCTGTACATTCTACTATGTACTATGGTACAAATAAGGAATTAGAACAGGAAGTAAAAATTGCTGAGAGAGGAATTTTGTTCCAAATCTCTCCTTCTTAGCAGAAGAAATGTCCTCTAACAACTTTACAAGCAGAAGAAATGAATATTTCTAGAAATTTATGAAGGTATTCCCTTCTGTTAATCACACTGACTGTTTTATTAGTACTTTTTGGGTGCCTGTAATAGTCACCGATCTGCCTCTAAGATTAAATTACTACAGTCTATAGCCCCTGTCCACTCATATTTTTTCTCTCAAACCATTGGTATCTGAATGAAAAAAAATGACAAGTTTTGACTTCACTATAAATTATGTTGTTTAACATAAGGGCCATAGTCAAGCAAATAAAAACTAGCAATATAAAATGTGAGACCAGAAATCAAAATTTGTAAAGGCATAAATTTTAAGTAAGTTAACTGGTACCAAGTATTCCTTTTCAAAAGAAGAAAAGATTTTACTGTGGATTTCAAAAATCTTCCTAATCCTTGATGAGCCTCTTATTGTAAGGTTTATAGGGTAATGTTGCTGAAAGTGCCCTTGAAAGGTTATTCACTTCATACTCCTATCTAAACACAACTGTACCTAAACCATCACAACAAAGAGATGACAATTTTTCTTTAGTGCAGATGTAGAAAAAGTGATTATATTTCTCCCTTGGAATTCTTAGGCTATAGCTAAGAATATCAAACACAAAAGAACCTGATTATTTCTGCCTCAAATGCAATGTGTTTTCTTTATTATACAACATATCTATCTGAATTTGGAAACACCTGGATAATGGCCTATTTTCAGATAATATCTAGTTATTTGTAGTTTTTGAGGCATAGCCTGAGTGTCAGAAAAAATTACCTTTTGCATCTAATCAAAATTGTTCCTTATGATTTAAATTTACTACTTTTAGTTCAATCAACAGTGAATCCAGCAGAGAACTAAGAATATTGTTTACATGTCCATGAGGGAAAATTTTCCTCATGCAATAATGAGAAATTATGGTAAATGCCCCAGGATCTTAGTTTCACTGATGACTTTCAAAGAATATTCACAAAATCATGCCTAAGATATATATATATATATATATATATATATATATATATATATATATATATTTTACAAAGAACTCCTGGTGAGGAAACTCCTCCTACCATTGCAGATTAGACTCTAATTTGCAGCTTCTTAAACTCTTAAAGAGTTGCTTCATAGACCTCATATATATGCCTCAAATCAGTGACTTGCCCAGGGGCATGTAGACAATTTGTATGAATCATAGTATGCATGAGAGATGGAACCTGAGCCCAGATCTTTCTAAGGCCAAATCAACAGCTCTCTGTCAATTATATCACATTGTCATTAAAAGGAGGAACTTAACATCATGTAGCAAGATTCTATATATGCAAAAATAATGCTAATTCTATTTTTAAAAAAATAAAATACACAAGTCATTCAAGATTATCTGAGAGTTTTCAGGGGGAAGAAAATTAGTTATATACAAAAGGATCAAGGAATTTTTATGGTGGCGATTATACCAGAACTGGGACTTGAAGAAGAGAGAGAATATAAAGAAGTAAATATGATGGAAATGGAAATGTTTCTAGTTATGAGGCAATGTTATAAGTATAGATCTATAGACTAGGAAAATATAAGATGATAAAAGAGACAATAAGTAATTTTGTTTGGTTGTGAAAGGAGACTAAATGGGAAAGTTGCAATTAGATTATAAAAAGTCTTGATTATTCAGCAGAAGGATTTATATTGTTTTGGTAGACAATAGAGAGCCATTGAAGGTTCAGGGGAAGTGAAAAAAGCAAAATCAGGCCTGAGCATTAGGAATATCATTTTGGGAGCTGCATGAAATAAGAAATCACAAATCAGTTAACAAGAAGGTCTTAGGTGTCTACAATTACCTATGCACTATGCTAGATGCTAAAATATGGACTGGCGGCAGATACAGTGAAAATCACAAAAGAAAGTCACCTTTATCATTGGGCCTTTATCATTTCCAGTATCTTCTAGGAATGTTATGGTTAGTAAAGCTTTTTTTGTAGGAAGAATCTACAATTGTTCTGATCCAGTATTCTCAACCAATGACTATTGAACTATGCTTTTTAGAAAGGATACTTCTAAGAAGTAACTAATTTGGGGGATAAAATTGTGTCTTTTCTTTGAATTGTTCTTTGAACAACTACCAATATTTCCTTATTCTTAAATTGTATGAACAAGGATGTTATTTAGAATATGAACTATTACTAAATAAGAAACTTCATGAGAAAACAAATTCATAATTTAGATATTATTATTTTCAATTTTCTGTTGATATTTTAAGTAGCAAACTTAAATATTATTTGTGAGTAGACTTCTGTTAATAGTGAAACATTAAGTGCAGATAACTTTTTTTCTCAGGTGAACTGTTCATTGAATAATAGATTTATACTTTAGCAACTATCATATAAAACCCCCTGAGTTCCCCTCATATGGAAAACTGAGTCTCAAAAAGTTTAAGGGACTTGACCAAAGTATGCAAGGTAAAAAAAATGACAATGCAATTTGAATCTCAGTCCTCTGAATTCAAATCTAAAACATGTTTCTTCACACCATGATATTCTACTTATCTGAGTTCCTAGAACACAAAAGCTATTGTTTTATTTTGGTTTTGAACCCTCAAAGTCTTAATAAACTTTAATAGTTAAATCTAAAAATTTAATGTAAGTAAGAACTAAACCTATAACCTAGTAAGGTATTTACTAATTTCTTGGGGGTTGGATTGGATCTTCTACTAAGGTTAAAGAAATTAAAGATTATAGACAAAGATGTCAAAAAATTTATCAGCACAAATTCTTTAAATATTAAGAAATAACAATGAGATAGTTAGATGTTTGGTAGAGGGCTAGATTTAGAGTAAGAAAAAACCTGATTTTGAATCTTGATTCAGATGTTTGCTATATCTGTGATTTTTAGCCAGTTTAGCCTTTCTCAGTCTCAGTTTCCTTATTTATAAAATGAGGATAATAGCATTCATTTCATATGATTTTTCTGAGGATCAGATGAAATATTATATATAAAGTTCTTCTAATGTATTGTTGGTGGAGGTGTAACCTGATCCAAGCATTTTGGAGAGCAATTTGGAACTATGCACAAGAACTATAAAACTTTGCATTCCCTTTTATCCTTCAATACACCAAATAGGCTTGTATTCCAAAGAAATCAAAGAAAAAGCAAAGGGCATATATATATGCAAAAATATTGATAGCAGCTCTTTTTGTGATGACAAAGAACTGGAAATTGAGGAGATGTCCATCAATTGGGAATAGCTGAACAAATTGTGGTGTATGATTGTGATGGAATATTATCATGCTATAATAATGACAAGTAGGATGATTTCAGAAAAAAAACTATTAAGACTCAAATGATCTTGAAGCAGAGGAACTCTGGACAGAGAAAAATAGTGTAATCTTTTTCCTTATTCTGTATTATTAGAATATTTTCCTAACAAGTAAACCCCTTTAAACAAGGAATGTATCTAGCAAATGACACTGTTAAAATAGTTAATCTTTTGCAACTCTAGTCTGCTATGTAATGCCATCTAAACTAGTGTTTCTAAGTTATCTCACAAGGCCCTCCTAATTTTACAGCATACATTCCTCAAGTGTATCTTGTGTTAATAAAGACCCTAACTCCCAGTCAAACTGATGCTATAGCTAAGGTGCTATAAATTCTTAAGCTTAAATTAACCTCTTTCCACACTTGGGCAGGAACACAAAGTTATATCACTAATTTAGTCACTTCTCAGTCCTTTCCTGGTGCCACATTCACCCTGATCCTAACTCCTCCCCATTCTGCCCATAACTCTACCTGATCCCTTTCCCAAAGGTTTCTTGAAAAAAAATTCTTTCCATCTTCAAACTACTGAATCCATGTTGATCCCAATTCACCCGCCCATTTTGTGACTATTCTCTCTTCCTTTCCCTTCTTAACTATCTTTGATGCTATTACCAGCCAAGCTTGCAGCTATTTCTTCTTTGTTAAAACATTTTTGTTTTCTTAAAATTCACTTTCTTTTCCTTGCTTCCTCCCTAAAGAGCTCTGTCAATTAATGTGTAACTCTTTGCAGTAAGCTGTGAATTAAAATTTATGACCTTTTCTTATCCTCCCAAGTCAGAGAGTCTTGTGATTTCTTCACTGATAAATGAACTCCCACTGATCCTGATAAGTCTCTTCCCAGAGTAATTCTCCTGGCTACATAATCAGCACCCATAGAGGGCTAGTGAGGTTTCACCTAGGCACCTAGCATCAATCTCATGAAAAGTGAAGTGAATATTGGACAAAGTAACAGCAATACTGTAATGATGATCAACTCTGAAAGACTTCGCTACTCTGATCAATAGAGTAATCCCAGACAATTTCAAAGCACTATGATGAAAATGTTTTACACTTCCAGAGGGAGAAATAATAAAATCTAAGTGTAAATGGAAGAATGTTTTTTCATTTTCCTTATTTTTCAAGGTTTTTTGAAACATTGCTCATATGCATATATAAATATAATATATATTTCCATAATTTCACATGTATAATTTTGCTTGCCCTCTCGGATGGGGAGATATTGGAGAGATTTTAAAACCCAAATTTTTTAAATGAATATTAAAAATAAATAATAATTTTAAAATATGTAAGGTGCTTTCCATGTGTCAGGAAAGTAAAATTGTTTATCTGAACATCATCTTCTCTGGATCCAGACTGAGAAAAACCTTCTTTCAGAGGAATGCAACATGAACAAACAGCTACATGATGTTACAAAAATGTACTATGATTAGCTTCTTGTCTGACTGGGCAATCAATCAATCAATCAATTAATTCTCTGCTCCAAAATTGCATTCTCAACTTCTTTGGCATTATCATTATTGGTGTCCTTTGACTTCTTCAATAGCTTTATAAGTATCATCGGGCAGCTAGCTGGTGCAGTGATAGAACAATGGACTTGGAGTCAGGAAGTCCTGAGTTTGAATGCAGCCTCAGACAAGTATTTAATTGTGTGATTCTGGGTAGGGACCCTTCCATTTCTTGGCTCCTCCATTAAAAAGGAAGTTTCTTAAGAACAAGGGTGTCTTACTTTTGCCATTCATTTTAGCACAGTGTTTTCAATATAGTAAACACTTAATAGATGCTTTATTCATTCATTCATTGCAAACCACAAAGTTCAAGTAAATATTAGCTACTATTGTTATAACTTTCCTTTATACCCACAGACAAAATCACTGTGAAAAGAGTGAGCATAAACAGACAAAAAGCGAAGTATTCTATTTTGCTTTAGATGTACGAATCATATGTAATAATAGAAACCAACAATTATATAAATTTTAAATTTTGAAGCGTGGAGAAGCTAAAAACCTGATCCAGAATCACACAATTAAGTGTCTAAGGTTGCATTCAAACTCAGGACTTCCTGACTCCAAGTCCAATGTTCTTTCACTGCACCAGCTAGCTGCCCGATGATGCTTATAAAACTATTGAAGAAGTCAAAGGACACCAATAATGATAATTCCTAAGAAGTTGAGAATACAATTTTGGAGCAGAGAATTAATTGATTGATTGATTGATTGTCCAGTCAGACAAGAAGCTAATCATAGTACATTTTTTTAACAGATCATGTAGCTGTTTGTTCATGTTGCATTACTCTAAAAGAAGCAAATTGCTATAAATGATGTTTTATTTTCATTGAAGCAAATTTCAAGATAATTATCCATCCAGTCTAGTCTCCTATATTATGTTTACCATCTTAAGCACACTTATACTGGAGACTCTCTCTGAGTTAGCAACAAAATATTGAGTTGTGTCGCACATATGCTATTCAATATAACATGAAAAAGCTTACTAAATATAAGAAATATTTCTATTAAAATAATTCAAGAAGTAACCACATTACCTAATGAGTTAGTCCTCTATTGTTTGGGTAAATTCAATAATACAGAATTCCCAGAAGGTTCCAGATACTTGAAGTCTTGCCATCTAAGACAATTTGGAAATCATAAATATGCAGAGAAAAGAGAATGAAAAAGTGAATTCAGTAAGTCCTATGAGGTCTGGCAAGATATCTTAGGCAGTCTTTTTGCCTTTTTCTGAAATCACAGTTTCTCTCCCTGACAGGCACAAGAACTCTTATTGCGTTGTCCTCCTTTTGTAATAGTCTCTCACCTTCCTACAATTTGTAACAGATCTAATAGCCTTTCTCAATGATCTTCTTTGAGAATAAAAGATAAACAACTTCAGTAATAGGAGCAGTCTCACTCTTTCCTTCCTTCCTTCCTTCCTTCCTTCCCTCCCACCTTCCCTCCCTCCTTCCTTCTTTCCTTCCTTCCTTTCTTCCTTCTTTACTTCCTATCTTCCTCACTTTTTTCCTTCCTTCCTATGTCTCCCACTGCATGTAGGGCCATCTCCAGTTGTCCTGATCCTATCAGGTAACTATACACAGATGGCTTTAGAGGAGAGAGTGAGACAGGTGACTTTGCCTAGCATTCCCTCAACTAAATCCAACTAATTTGCATATCATGGCATCACTTCCCTGATATCATACTCTTCTTTGAGAATGAAGGACAAAGACAAACAATAACAATAGATGAAATGTTTGACTTGTTTTGGCAAATGAAATGTAATTAAAATGAAATCAAATTGGGGAAAAATACTCTAGTTCAAATGTGCGTAGCTGAGAAAGAGATAAAAAAAATTAAGCATGATTATTTTCAATTACACACAAAAAAAATTTTCTGAAAACAGAACACATTCAGCCTCAAGCAAATCTACTTTTACCAAACTTGCTTTTTGTTTATCTGTTTATTCTTGTCTTTCAATAGCTATGGCAAGAATCATTGTGAAAACAACAATTCTCTCTCCAGAACCTCAGCATGGGAAGGTTTGTAAACTTAGCATCCAACAAATCCTTCATCATTTAGATTTGTACCATTGTACCATTATGTGGGATTAGGAATCCTAATGCTTGTCTCTCACAGGCATGTAAGAAGGAAGATACATTGTTATTCACCATTGATATCATCTTTGCAAGATGAAACTCAAGAACAATTGAGTCAAGTTCAAAACTGAGCAAAGTCAAGGTTATAACATATGGAACTAACAAGTTCTGTTTTGGACTTTGTTCTCTGTAGGCATACTTATGGAAATGAGTTTTGTGCACATCCTATGTACATATAATTGCATGAGCTATTTGGGTATTTCAGAATGCTTTCCAAATATTACCCTGATTCCTTTCCATTGTAATCCCAACAACTTAATTTGAACACATCCCTGTACCCATATGGCACTTATACTAGGTAGAGTCCTACACATTTCATAGGTACTCAGAATAAGTTAGTGTTCCTTCTTCTCTGGGTATTGTGGGCTAGTTGTCTGCATAGGCAGAGAAATATTTGGCATCTATTCAAGTACCTGTCTTTGACTGAAGTAATAAGTAATAAGGAGTTTCTGGAAAAGAAAGTGAATGACTGTTTTGGAAAACTGTCCATATTTCTTCACTGGGTTGACTGCTGTCCAGGACCTTGCATTATAGAGGGAGTAGAAACCCTTGTGGAGTAAGTTGTAACATTTAGGGTTATATAATAGTAAAAACATAGAAGGGGACTCAAAAGTACTTTGTTATAATTCTGTCTCAACAGCCAATTAGATTCAGTGACTTAAGTGAATATTATTCACTGTGAGTCTCACTTTTTTATCTTTGACATGGAAAATGCAAGCCTTATCCTTATTCTAATATATGAGGTACTTGTAAACATCAAATGAAATAGTACATATTTCTTCCTGGGATAGTATCCCTAATTTTCATATGCTGAATTTTCTTAAAATACAGCAAAGAGATAAATTTTTGTAGTTATTTATTTTTAAAAGAGACCATGATTCTAATATAATTTACAAACACGACAAGTGGAATACATAATGCAATTTTCCATTCTTACCTCACTAATTATTTGCTGTGATCTACTCTTTTCACTAACATTCTTTCTGGAAATATGATTATTTTAAAGAAAAACAAAAAAGGAACCTAAAATATTTTGAGGGAAAAGTATATTTGTTTCCCTTGAAATTTTTTCCCCTTTAAAATAATTGTGATTGGATTTTTATTGGACCTATGGTTTCATGGGTATAGGAAGTTTGAATGATTGATCATAAAAATTAGAATATTATTTTCATTTAGGATGATGAATAAAATGCTTAGGATGACATTTTTACAAAACAAATTATTTTTGTTGGTTTATTTTTACATTTTCTAAATTTATTTTCTTTCCATCCCATTATTAAAAAAAAATGAAACCTCAGTAATAAATGAGCAGTCACAGTAGTGGCACTTTGAACTGGTCTAGCAATTTGGGAAAGTAATTTGAAGTAATACCCTCCCCCAAAAAATCACCAAAGTACATGCCCTTTGACCCAGAAATACCATGACTAGGCTTACATCTCGTGAAAATAAAGAGATCAAAACAAGAAGAATAACACCTATATGTAGAAAATATTTTCAAAATAGACTTTTTTAGTGGCAAAGAACTGGAAAATTGATCTAAAAAATGTACGGTTTTAATGTAAAACAATGACAATATCTGATACTTGTTATTTCTGTGCAGTGAGGATGAGTTGAATGATCCAAATCTAAAATACAAAAGCATGCCATATTTCTGCTACCTTGGGTAATAATCATTTTAGCAAGAGAAGGATGGTGCCACCTCTCCATAGAATCAGAGTATAAGATGAAGGAACCTCAGAGGCCTCCAATGTATAATTCAACAAGATGTCCTTGACAAGTGACCATCCAGTTCTGTCTTGAAGATTTCCAGTGAGAGGGAATGAGGCTCAACAACTCCAGAGATAGCTTACCCCACCTTCAATCAGCACCATCAAGGAGATTTCTCTCAAACTGAGTCTGAATCTATTTCTCTAAAAGGTCCCCTCACTGAATCTGGTTTTGCTTTTGGGCACAAATAGAAGCAGTGAAATACAGCTTTCATCTAAAAGGTTCTCAAATATTTGAATACATCTATCATATGAATCAGTCTTCTCATCCTAATAAACATCCAAGGTCCTTTAAAATGGAATGATCTCCAGTTGTTTCATCAACCAGATTCCTAAAGTTTGCATGTATTCTAAATTTCTAATTCTTTTCCTCAAATTTAGCAACCATTGTAGAAAACAAAATTTTAAATCCAGTATTGACTAGGGTTAACATCACATTTAGAATATTGTGTTCTACATACTTATTAGGGTTAGGTACAGGACCACATTCATTATTCTGGTAAGTTTACTTATAGTAGCCTCTTAACCTTCTTTTGACTTGCCAATATTTTCCTAAATTCCTGACCATATTTGAAAGGACTGGGAATGGAGAGGACCTTGACAGTAATGCTTGTTCCTATGAAGATAAGACTCACTTTTCCTCTTTACTCAGCAATCTTGGGGAAAAAATGAATCAGAATAGGACTAAAGTTTGGAGAATTGGGAAAAAATTGATAACCTGACCACTCTTGTGGACTTGAGATCTCATGATAGGCATATAATGTATCTGACAGAAAGCAAATGTGTTTGAATTTAGAATCTACATATCATCTCTATTAGTATATTTTCAAAACCTGTGTTGAACATCTTGAAAGCCATTATTTTCTGTTATTATTGACCCAGTCTTATCAAGAAAATGATGCCTTCAAAGCTGGAAAATTTGAGTTAGATCTGAAGTGATATAATTACAACACTTGTGTATGGTATTGTTTAGAGTATACAGTATACAAATCACAATTTTCCCCATTGCGGTTTTGATATCTTGTGGGTTGGAATAAGAACTTAAGTAGGAATTTTGGGGGGAGTTTTGTAAAAGCTGAAGATGACTTGCAGACAACAAAGAAAAGTTAGAAACTCAGAAAAGCATAAAATACACATGAAGTATTGTATAGTAAAGCCTGTGACCAAATGCTTATCCAAAATTTTACAATAAATTACTGTAGACACCCATAAAAGAAAAACAACAAAAAGACAAAAAAATAATTTTAGACTTCTTCTCTGGTACAAAGGAAGGGTCAGAAAATTTTATGTGGATTTTCCAGATCATGGAGGTCCCATGTCCTTGACCCCCATTATGTGAAAGGGATAACTGTTTATGAAAGTCTCTGAAATATATCTTTTGTTCTGATTACCATTAAAATGGTAAAATCATTTTAACAGCTAGAGTATGGAAACATTGATTAGTTTGTACAAAAGGATAATTTCTTTGAAGTTATAACAAGAATAGAAGTATAAATATTTCCCCCAACTTTCAGGAAGCAAGGTCACTGCCGTAATGGCACATTTCTGTTTCTCTTGGTGCGGTTTCTGTGTAGCATTGTTTTCACAAAGTTAATGTCAAAATGTGGCATTGCTGCTAAACGAATCTGACTCATCTATTCGTTCTAATTTTTTTTATTGAAGGACATAGTGCTAAACTGGCTGCCCACAAAAACTGACCTGGACTCTACTCCCAGACATCTTGATGGCTCCATCTCTTGATGGAAAGTCATCTCTAGCTTCCCTTCACTTAAAACTAGGAAAAATAAATATTTTATAAATAAATTTTACAAATAAAATTTTGTAAATAAATTTTATACATAAAAACAGGATATAATGGAGACAAAAGTAATACCAGTCAAGTGTTTCAATGTTATCCTAATTCTGACCTAAAAGAGAGTGAAATAAGATTTGAGGATATCTTCTCTAGAAACCCTCATTTCACTTCATTTTTTACTCTAACATCAAGTCTAAAAAGAGTCCTTGCTAAAATCTGAGTGTTTTCTTTCATGTACCCTAGTTCCAACTTCATATCCAGTCAAAGAAGTTCCTCCCCTGGAGTATTGCATGAAATAAATGTCTTGTTTGCTCACCAGTCCAGATACATATATCCATATTAATTTCCAGGAAGAAATGAGGAGAGTATTAAAGCTTAGGGACTCATAATAGGCTGCCTCCAGGGAGTAATAAATTATTTGAACTTTGGAAGAAATAAGATTATATGAGTTACAAGTAAGGAGGAAATGTATTCTAGGCATGGGAGAACACTTTATGTAAAAGAATAGAGATGGAAACTCCCCAAACAACTTGCCCTTTTTTATTTTTTTGCAAGGTAATGGGGTTAAGTGATTTGCCCAAGGTCACCCAGCTAGGTAATTATTAAATGTCTGAGTCTGGATCAGTACTCAGGTTGTCCTGACTCCAGGGCAAGTGCTCTATCCACTGTCCCAGCTAGTTTCCCCAGTTTAGTGCGTTTTAATTTACCCTCTTGCATATTCCCCTTTGGAACAATCAGATATTGACTGTTGTGCAACTTTCCTTCTAATTCATTCCTAACTCCATTGCTTTCAGTGATATATGTGCCTCCCTTTCCCCTCCTCTTATTTGATTTATGGTTAGATTGCTTCATGGATTATACACATAGAAGCTGTCTGGGATTCCTGGTGCCTTAGATGTGAAAGCTTCCTAAATGTTGTCCAGGGTCCTAACAAGCCAATATTGATGATTTTTGCTCCTGATCTCCTGACTCTTAACATGCTTCTCTTCTTATGATCTAGTTCTTATAGAAAATGAGTGCTTGAGTGAAATTGTTCTTCTCTTCGATTACTACTGAATGGACAAGAGAACTTGAGATTCCCCATTCCCTGTTTGATCAGGCCTGATGTAATTGGCTTTCTTAATTCTTGTTTAAGATCTCATGCTGGGATGACTACTAGAGTGATTCCTGACTCCATGGGCAATTCCTTCTCCCATATCCTGGATCATAAAGTCAATCCCTTTCAAGACTATTCTCTTTTATTCTTGGGTCATATACTTACGTGAGAACAAATAGTGTTCCTTGGGAAATGGGATGCTAAGAAATGGAAACCTATTTACTTCAGACAGAATTTTGGAAAAATTCTTTCAACTGTTGCAGAACATAGTTGGATTTTGCCAACCGCATCCTTCCTGCATCTTCACCCACTTATTACTCAGTATGAATGCAACAAGTGAAAAACATTAATCTGTATTTTAAAATGCTCATTCCAAAATAAATAAATATATGAAAAGTTTAGACTTCAGCTTAGGTCACAAAGGCCAATAATTGGCAAATACTGTTAGCTCTTACCAAACTGAAAAATCTTCCACCAGATTCAGCAATAGGTCATATATGTTATACATGGACCAACCTAGTAAAAATTGAAAAGACTCATCACCAGAAGATTGGACACCAGATATAGCTCAATCGAGGCCATAGTCATTTATAAAGGCCATTACCATAGGAAAGTCTTGGAGACAGGAGAAGAGGAGTTCCAATCTGGCCTTAGAAACTTAACACTAACTAGCTGTGTGACCTTGGGTAAGTCACTTAACTTTGATTGCTTCACATCCAGGCCCATTTCCAGTCATCTTGATTCATATCTGGTCTCTGGACCCAGATGGTTCTGGAGTAGAAAGAGGCTGGTGACAATACAGACCCTCAATCAAATCCAATTCATGTGCTTGTTCATGGCATTACCTCCCTGATGTCATGGTTTTCTTCAAGAATGAAGGGAAAAAATATTATTATAACTTTAGGCAAGTCATTTAAATATTTGAACTTAGTTTCCTTATTTGCAAAATGAGATAATCAAACTGAATGACCTCCAACCCCTCTAAGCCTGGTGGGGGGTAGGGGAAGTAGGGATGGAATTAAATCCAAAAAATTCAACTATTAAGCACAATGATAATAATGATGATGATGATGATGATTAAGCATTTATTTTGGGTTAGTTTCTCAGGACATAAAGATAAAAAACCAACATAATCCTTACCATCAAGTGATTTAAAATTTACAGAGTGATTTACACAATTAAGCTTCAGAAAAAAATTAATAGGTAGGCATCATAATAGGTAAACATCATCACTTATTTTTACAGCTAAAAAAACTAAGGTTCAGAGAGGTTGTGATTTTCCTATGGTCACACTGGGGATAAGTGTCTTTAATTCCAGTCTCATTTCCATCATGCCTATCATGGAAAAACAAATGATAAGACCATGGATTCAAAGATGGAAGGGACTTTAATGGTCATCTAATCCAACTTCTCATTTGAAAAATGAGAAAACAGAGATAGGGAGATTAAGTGGCTTTCCCAAGATCAAACAGATCTAGAAGTATTCACTTTTAGAAAAGGAAATAAGAAGGAAAAAAAAGATTTAAAATGGTCACCAAGTAAATATCAAAGGCAAGATAAAAATCTAAACTATTCTGACCCAACCTCCCCATTTGATTAACCTTTGTTTTATTATTATACTGGTCATTCTTTTTTTGATTTTTTCCATTTCTCATAAACTGAAAATAACCTTGCCTAGATTTTTCCAAATCTAGTTATCTAGATTTTCTTTTTTAATAAAATCCCAGAACATTAAAAAAATTAAACTAGTAAATTTGTACTTTTGTTTGTAATGAAATCCAAGCACATTTAAAAATAATTCAATTAGAATTTATAGTTACTGTCTGAGAATACTTTCTCCTTTAATATGCTAGATTTCATCATTTCATTACCAAAATACATGTTAATTTGTTTTATCTCTATAAATAATAACATGATTTTATTATTATAAACAGTGCAGAAAATTAAACAATATAATATATATCATCTGTATTTTTAAAATTTTTCATTTCTCTTACCCACTAGGAATACAGGGATTTTACCATGGCTTCAAAATTTGTAGAAATTATATTTCTTTTTAAGTCTATTTGATTTTCACATTAGCACTATCCCTCTTACAATCCAGGATACATGCATATATTTCTAATATATTCTCCACATTCTCCAGAGCCTGGTGAATAAGTATCAATTTGAGTTCTGAAAGACAGCAAAGTGAATTAGTGATGCTTGACCAAGGTAGGTTATCTTCATTCCACAAATAGTTCCCATAAATTAACGGTTCATAGTTGCCTTTCAGTACCACATTTGTTAAAGTCGTGGTCCTTAGGCAAAAGGATCTTCATCAGACTAAATTACCAAGACAGATTGAGATCAAGGAATGCAGAGAATTCAGAGAAGACCCTTTTGGGTGTTATACTGAAAAAGAATCCAGAACAAAGGGCATCTCTCAAGTTGAAGTAGTAAAAGGTAAAAGTATGGTAAAAAGAGTTGAAGAGAATTAAAAAGAAAGCTAGACCACGTTCATCTTCAGTAAATAATGTAACTAACACACCCTGATTGAAAATCTACAGATAAAGAAGGAAAAATTGATTTTACAGTATAGTTGAAAAAAAACTAAGTCAAACTGATTGAGTTAAAAAATAGCTTTTGATCTGCTAAACTCTGATCTTTCTTTTGTTAAAAAATGTTTTAGAGGCAAGAGGTTATGAGAATAGGTGATTTCTAATAAGAGAAATATAAACCCTGAATTCTTGGGTATTTTAATAGCTTGCATTTATAGAATAACAAGAATGCAAAAAATACTTATTATATTTGATCCTCCAAACAAAGTATAGGTGCTATTATCATCCACATTTTGTGATGAGAAAAATACAAATTGAGAGAAACTTAACTATTCCAGGATTACATAGCTAATAAATATTTGAGACAGTACTAGGATTCAAGTCTTCCCAACTCCAAGTCTAGAATTTTATATGCTATACCTTATAGTATATTCCTTGTGAATTATTACTTTAACCATTACTAATATAGTGAAGATGACATTACATCCACTATACTCAAAACTCAACACCAGGTATTTTATGGGGAAAAAGATGTGACTATTTCCTTTACTATAAAAAGACGTAGAACAAGAAGAGAAACCTAGAGATCACATATGATGAATTTTCCCTGTTTTGTAAATATTTGCTTTAGAACTCATTATTTTTAAAAGAATCTTAGCTATAAAAATAGAAAATAATCTAAGAATAAAGTATTGGATCATGACATCGATCCACCCTATTGACAAGAAATGTAAAGCATTTTTCCAATAAAAACTATACAATAAACCATATATTAAATTACAAATTTCTAAATGAATTGAAATCAAATAACTCAGCTGAAAGAGCAGATTTATAATAAAACCAAGTGTTACAGAATCTAAGTAAGATTCAAAATAATACGTCTTTGCCATTTCTAGCTGACTCAGCATTCCCATAAATCTGAGTATTCTCTAGAAATTGAATATACTTGTAGAGGTGAATGAAAGTTGGGATGAGATTCTTGGGTCATGCAAAATTCCCTGCCAAGGAGCATCCTGCTAATAAGCAGGCTAAATAATCACCCACAATGTATATCAGAAACCTTCTTCCTCAGGCAAAAATTTCAACTCATAGTATCCCAGTTATAGAGACTGGAAGGATCCTAGAGGTCTTTGAAGTCCAGCCCCCTCATTTTGTGTTTGAGGGAAACAAGGTCTAGGGAGATTAAGTAACTGTCTAGGGTCACATAGTTATTGTCAGAAGTGGGATCCAAGCTCAGCTCTTCCTGACTCTGAATTCAGTTCTCTATTAATTATAGTACATGGACTGAAACTCTCACCAATTGATGAAAGGTCACTTGATGAAAGGTCACTGTTTGAATACTTCAATAAAGCTTTGATTTCATCAATGTAAATATTCCTTCTCTTGATGTCCGTTGCAATCAGTACATGAGTCATTACCCTATGCAGTTCTGGTTCATGACCATCCATAGATTCTTCATAGAGGACCCACTCTCAAAAGTTCTACATCAACCAGCATTTGCTTTATTAGTACAAAAAGTCTTGTCACCAGAAGGTCTGGTCATTAGGTAATTAATTCTTTGACCAGGGAAGAAAAAATATAAAATAATCCTCAATCCTTAGTGGTTTTCTTCTGCTTCTGAAATGATGTTAGCCTAATGGTGGAACATTAGGATGTACCAGTTATCACAAGAAAAGAAAATGATGAGATTGAAGAAGTACCTTAATATATTTGATAGAAGTGTCTTACAGTTTTTCTGGATTATAGAATATGTGAAAGGAAGTAATAATAAGATTGGAAAAATAGGTTTGAGACATTGTTGAATAACTTGGGATTCAGGCAAAAGAGTTAGCATTTTATTTGGAAAGCACTAGGTATTGTTAAATATTTTGATTATGAAATTGATATGGAAAAATGTGTACAACAGTTTTCCTCTTAAGAAATTATGAGATTTTAGAATTCGAAGGAAATTTACTGTCTACCTAACCTGGTCTGTGTCAAAAAAGTAATCTTTGTTATAAAGTATCCCCAAAAATGGTTATATAATCTTTTTTTGGAAACATTTGTTAAAGGGTAGATTAAATGGCTCTTAAATCACTTTTGAATAGTTTTGTGAGGATGGGTTTTTTTGTCAAAAAGTTTAAATTTACCTATTTGCAATTTCCATCTATTTTTTCCTGATATTGCTCCAGGAAGGAATGTAGAGAAAGAGAGAATGGTGAGCAGTTTCTACAATAATAAAGTAATCTGAGGCAGGATATAGAACATTGAAAATATATATTATGTTATGATGGGAAAAGCTTGGAACTAAAATGAAATAGACATGAGCTTATACTTATTAGTCAGGAGGTCATAGACAAGTCATTTAACTTCTTTGTGCTATAATTTCCTTATATGTAAAATTGGGGTGATAATATCCATAGTCCCTCTTTCAGGGTACTGTGAGGCTCAAATAAAATTATTGTATAAAGCACTTTATAAATTATAAAATACCATATAAATGTCAGTAGCTATTATCCTATATTTAGTCTTCACAAGTCTTTGCTCATCTATTTTTCTATTACCTGCACCACTATCAAGCATAACTACTATATATTAGTAGAGTGAACTCCATAACAAATGGGTACTCTGCTTTAAAAGTATGTACTTGGATGGGGGCTCAGTTAAATGAATAGTTGAATATCATCTCCATATAGATAGTCTTTCAAAACCAACACCTTATGGTCTCTGAATCCACTAAAGATGGTTTCCATGATTTCCTTTGTCTTCTCCACTCCCTGAATCACCTGATTATTACCTGATTACCTGAAAGGATTACAATGAACCACCTTGTTCAATGTATTTGTGATTTCATTGATTAGAGTACTCCCTACAGTGAACCAGATCACAACCCGTATATTCCTTATCCTCTTTGACCATTGATCATGTTTTGACATAAAACCACAACTCAGACCCTTCCTCTGGATCTCTCTCTAGTTTAGCTAATTTAGTGCTAGGGCTATCAGTTAGTTATTCCTTCTTTATGCTACAAATCCACTTCCTTTTGAACATTCAACTGCTGAGTGACATAACTTACAGTACTTTCTATAGTATAGTAGAAAGTCAAAGGTTAGCACAGCTAGAACTGAGAAGAGCTAAACTGGACATGATCCTTGCACTAGAGTTGAAGTAGAAACAAAGAGAAATGGGAGCAGGTAAATATCAAACTGAAGAAAAAATCGGAACTAGAAAGAAGTGTCATTTAGAACAAGTCATTATCTATTCAGATACCAAGACTAGGTCAGAATGCTGAAATAGTCAAAGATAGGATCACAGATTTACATAAAGAAGGGCCCTTAGAAGTCATCAAGACCAATCTCCTCATTTTCCAGATGAGAAAACTAAGACCTAAATGGTTTGCCCAAGGTCAAACAACTAGTAAATATTAGAAGTGGGATTTGAACTCAGCTCTTCTAACTCCAAATTCAACTTTCAAACCATATATCATATTGCCCTTATCAAAAAGAAAGATGCCCAGGAACATAAAAGAGCCAAATGTGAATCAGAATTCAAAGGGATAGAGAAGATGACCACATTCAAGAGCTTTGGTTACTAAAGAACTATGAGAATCTTTTATATTTGCCCACCCAATTCTGCTTTTAAGGGGTTAACATACAGGAAATGGGATCCAGATAACTGACAAAAAGAGGTGTTTTTTTTTTCCTATCTGGGTGCAAAGGGGAGATGGATTCCAAAATCCAAAGAGGATTTCATTAAAAATGCTTAGCTTTACACCTGATTCCCAGTTGACTAACCATAAAGTTTAAGCCTACAGTTTCAGAAACTAAGATCTGTGGCTGTATATTCAAGTACAGAATCTACCCTAAACAGAAAGTGCCTTGTGTCATAGCAGCAGAAGATCCTAATCTCTGCTAAGAGGAAGGAAAGAGAAGATTAAACCACAGAGAATGGAATATTTAATAATAATCAACTTTCATTCAACATTCATTTCTAAAGAGCCTGCATTATAAAGAGTTTGATAATATGCTAGACTCTGTGGGTTAAAAAAATCATATCAAAAAATTTAGCTAATATTTATAAATTGATTACCATGCTATGGTACTCTGCTAAATACTTTTACATATTATCTCATTTGAAGTTCACATCAACTATGTGAGATAGATAGATATTAGCCAAACCCATTTTACAGAAAAAAAGAAACTGAAGCAAATAATTTGGGGGAGTCAATGTCTGAGGCCAAATTTAAAACTTCAATATTCCTTATTCCAACAGACCTCTAGGTACCTCATGTTTTTGCCAGACAACTAATACAGTAGAAAAGAATCCTGAATATGACATTAGAGAAATTTCCCTTTTTATATTTAATATAAAATAAGGAAGTCACTTTGACAATCATGGTCTCAATTTCTCACCTGTAAGGCTAGCACTCAATGACAATCAATCAATGACATTCTAGGATCTATGCTCTTTCTTAGTCATCATATCACAACATGACCCATTCTGTGAGGCTTTGTTGCAAAGTCCATTTTTCTCCTTTACTTGTTATCTCCCTGTTTCTCTAAGAAGCTAACATTATCCTGAAGAAAGATCAAAGGGAGGTTTATTTCAAGGAACTAATTCAAAAATATTGTTTTCTCATACATGTGGCATGTTAGACAATACAAATTTTGTGAGATATCAATTTTAGGAAAAGTGCAATTATGAAAACCACCAAAACAATATCTTTTAATTCCTTACATGTTTCAATTTGGGTTTCTAAATATATATATAACTTTTATAGATATTGAGAAAAAAATGTCCTCATACTTTTCAATCTTCTTTAAAAAACAAACAAAATTTCCTAACATTTATATTTAAATTTGAATTGTAAAGTCAAGTTAGGAGGAAAAATCCTCAGGGACATCTAATACGAAGCTAGTTTTCTCCAGAAACTGCAAACTGCTGCAAACATCTTAATGTTCTAACACCTTCCTTGGTACTACCAAAATAATGTTACCTAGATCATCCTTTGGCCACTAGAGGGCTACCTAGTCCAGAGAGAAAAGCCTTGACTACTAAATTTTCCTCAAATTATGTAGCTAACCTGTTTACCACCAGCTCTAATATTCTGCTTCAATGCAATTTTAAAATGTATTGGTCCACAATATGGAATCATAATTTGTTTTGTGGAAGAGAGCTGAGATAACCTATTACTGAGGTTTTTTGGCTTTTAAAAAAAATCATCAGAATCTATCTTGGTTCCTTAAATTTCTGCAGTGCATCAGCCTATCAATCAACAAGCAAAAAATAAGCACTTAAAAATATGATAGGCACCAGAATTGCGACAAAAATAAAACTGTCCCTACTCTCTAAGAAATTAAATTCTCTCAATGAAAATAACATGCTTACATATAAATATATAAAAAAAGAATATAAGGCAAAAAGTTTTGTTTTGGCAGACACCACAGTCAAGCCTGGGTTGGGGCTGGTTGAAGATAATGACTTTTAATGTAGAATATATCACCTAAGGGGGCATCTAGGTGGCTCAATGGATATAGCACCATCCCTGAAGTCAGGAGAACAGGAGGTAGAATCCAACCTCAGACACTTAATGATTACCTAGCTATATATCTGCCTAGTTTGGGGAAAGTCACTTTACCCCATTGCCTTGCAAAAAAGAAAATAATAATAATAATAATGATGATGATAATAATAATAATAATAATAATAATAATAATAATAATAAAGATGGGAATAGATATGGAAAGTTAAAGGAGCATACCAAATATGGGGGGGGGCAACTAGTTCAAAGGCACTGATTAGATAAAAGGAGAGTTGAGTATGATGAGAACCATTAAGGAATCCTCACCTACTTTTGTTTTTTGCAAAAGAACAGATGAAGTACAATACGACTTCAACAGCCAAAAATTAAGAAAAAAAATTCAACTTATCTTTCTATTATTGCCAACCCCTATCAATGATTTTGACTTAAATTGAAGCAAGATATGAACAACTTTATGATTTATAAATAGGGCTTAATGGAATTTCAAATGTACAAAGACAAGACTTTTAGAGTTGGGGGTCTCTTGAAAAGGGTGGTATTGAACCTCCCAGTCTTAACTTGGGTCTATACAAGCAATTCAGGAGCATCCCAGTTGGGTGGAATGTAGACACACAGTATGCCCAATGAATGGTAGAGTAATTCAGCAGTGCAGGGAGAGCAGAAAAATCATAAATGTATCCCACAGGGAATGGTATTAGCTATATCTAAAAATAGATCTATCTAATAATAAGTCTAAATGTAATATTACACAATAACATGGAAAGAATCTGATGAATTGTGTAACCTATCTTTATATCTACCTTGCAAATGGATTATTGATTTAACAGATCATTATATGTCATACTTGATTATTTTTAATTCTTTAAAAAATTATAAATCTAATCATAGGTATTAGTTAAATTATAGTATATTATAACAAAGTTAAAAAAATGTAGCATATTATTGCTTTTGAGTAAAAGGAATGTATTAGTTTCTATTCAGAGATGTTTAACAAAAAAAGGAATTCATATATTGGAAAGAAAAGCAGATCCTGCTCCCGGAAGAATTGAATAAAAAATCCCATCTGTGATATTTAACCTTGTGAATTTGAGTTTGTTTCTTCTCTGTTCCAAGTTTCAGTTTTTTCATCTGTAAAATAGCAGTTTTAATACTTTCTCTTACCTACATTATAGGGGTATTGTGAGGAAAGTGCTTCCTAAGCCTTAATAGCTGTTGATATTTATTAATAACAACAACACTAAAATTTCCCCAAATGAAAAGACTGAGGGATGTTATAGACAAATTCCAAAGCTCTATGGTCAAAGAGAAAATACTTTAAGCAGCAAGAAAGATACCATGCAAATAACATGGAGCTACAAACAGGATCCCATGAAATTTCATAGTTACCATATTAAAGGAGCAGAGGGCTTGGAATCTGATAGTATGGTGAGAAAGAGAGCTGAGAATACAACCAAGAATAATCTACCAAAGCAAAACTGAGTATAATCCTACAAGGAAAAAAATGGAAATTTATTGAAATAGAGGACTTTTAAGTCTTCTTGATAAAAGGACCTGATTTGAATGTAAAATTTGACTTTCAAATACAAGAATCTAGAGAAGAAAAAAAAAGAAATATGAAAGAGAAATCATACCTCTGCAAGGTTTAACAGTGTACCTTTGTATATGAGAAGTTGATATATGAATCTCTTAAGAACATTATCATTATTAGAGTAGTCAGGATTCTATATAAGGGGGTGTAGAAATAAGTCAATTATGTTGGGATGATATTTTTAAAAATGATAGTTGAGAAAGGGATACCTCAAGAGAAGGTAGAAGGGACAAAAAGAATAAGAACATTATCACACATAAAAGAGATGCACAAGACAAAGCTTTCATAGTAGAAGGGAAAATGGTAAGGAGCAGACAACTCTTGATAGAAGGAAATAGACACATTAAAACTTTACTAGTAGGGGACTCAACCTTCTCCTCTCAGATCTAGATAAATTTAACAATAAAATAATTAAGAAGTAAATGAATGAAATATTAGAAAAATTAGATATGTTAGAAAATGAATGGAAATAGAAAGAAGTATATTCTTTCTCAGCTGTATATTGCAAGTACCTACTCTTCTACCTCACACCACAGTCACATACAGATATAATCATATCTTTATCTTGCTTTCACCTGCAAATGTTTCAAATCCAATTTCCTTAACTGAAATTTCTTCATCCAATCAAAATCTGTTGTCAGGACAGCTTTTTATCTGTTTTACAACCCCAAGCCTTGTTCTTCATTCTAACATGACTTTCAGTCCCATAAGCCATCAGTTCATTCCCATATGGTCACATTTGCACTTGTTACATGTTATTGCTTATACCTCTATTGAAGCAGTTTAATGCTGCCTAATGAATTTCCCTTGCTCCTTTATCCTATCCTATAGAAGTTCTTCCCCTTCTAAACTCTAGCCTAGGATTATTTCCACCATCTATTGCCTAAATCTGACATATATTGCTGAATAAAATTAGAGAAAATAATGAAATTGTGCTTAAAGGTTAACTAAAGGTTAACATAACTACAAGGTTATATTTCATAATCTCAACTAAGCCCTCACTTCTCCCTCTGTACTATTTCACTTATTGATTTCATCAGCTACCACAGTTTCATTTATCATCTCCATTCAACTGAGATGACTCTCAGATCTGGTTGTCCAGTTTTAATCTCATTCCTGACATCCGGTCTAACAATTTCCTTTTAGACGTCTTCAACTGAATGTCCTATAGACCAATGTGACACCTCTGACGTCTAAAAATCTTAAACTCAGTATATCCAGAATTAAATTCATTATCTTGCTCCAAAACCCTCCCATTTTCCTAATTTCCCCATCAAGAATACCATCATCCTCCTAGTTAACAGTATTCAAAATTTAGGTGTCATCCTCACCTTTTCATTCTCTCTCCCCCCTTTTCTTCTTATATCTAAGCAATGGGCAAGTCCTGACATTTCTGCTTTCCAATATCTCTCATATGTGTACCTTTCTCTCATCTGAAACTCAGCATCCCAGACCCTCATCACATAATACCTGAAATATTGCAATAGTTTACAGGTTGGTTTCCATACCTCATCTTTAATCTGTCCTTTACTTATTTGTCAAACTGATCTTCCTAAAATGCATGTCTGATCATATTACCACGCCCCAATTCAATAAACTCCAATAGCTTCCTATTACCCCCAGGATCAATTATGAAATGCTCTATTTGGTTTTTAAAGTGCTTCTTAATTTATCCTCTTCCTGTCTTTCTAGTATGTTTATTACCTTATTCTCTTCTATATATTCTGCTATCCTCAAAAACAACACTCTTTTTCCTGACAGAGTATTTTCCAGTCTCTCTTCATCATACCCAGAATTCTTTTCCACCTCATCTCTACCTCCTATCTTACTTAGCTTCTTCAAATCTCAACTAAAGTCCAAGTTTCTGAAAAAAAAAAAAAAAAAAAAAACTTTTCCATGCCTATTCAATCATAGTACCTGCTCTCCGGGACTACCCACAATTTATTCTATATGTGTGTTGTTTATATATTGATGTTTGTATATTATTGTTTTTACATTGTCTGCCCTGTTATATACTGTGATTACTGTGATCTCATTGAAAGCAAGTCTCTCTCTCTCTCTTAACATATATATGTAAATATATATATATACATAAATATACATGTACTTGCATACAACATACATATATATGCCTATCTTTGTATTTCCAACATTTCACTATACCTGAAACAGAGAAGACTTAATAAATGCTAACTACTAGTCTTAGTCTTTCTTTCTCATTACTAGCCCTTAAAATAATATGTGTATATTGCTTCCTTTCTCTGCCTATAACAAGTAGACCTTGGGGCCAGGGCAAAGAGACAAGTTTTATTTTCCTTTATACTCAGGAGATGAAGTTAACAAGCCATTTCAATTTAAGAAACATGTATTAAGGACCTACTGAATGCAAATTACTGTGCTAAGCCACTGGAGCAAGTCCAGGGAAGAAACAAACTTCATTTATTGAACACAATCAAATTACCCCTCAAATAAAAAAGGCAATTGGCTTTAAGCAATTCAATTCAATCCAACAAGCATTTATTAACCACACTGTGTTAGATCCTGAGGATAACAATGATAAAACAAATAAAACAATTCAAAACAAAGGTTTTCCTGTCCCAAAGTAACTAACTTTCTCCTGAGAGTTGAGTGGAAAGGATATAATATTTGTTGTGAGAAGGAATTACGAGAACAAAATATTTGAATTTGAGTAGTTGGTACAGGAAATAGAGTGCCAGACTTGGAAAAAGGAAAACTCATTCCTGATGTACTTTTTTTTTTTGCTCTTTCTTTTTAAATCATACTACAAGGGGGAAATTAGGTTCTACAGTGCACAAAGCACTGGCCCTGGAGCTGGGAGGACCATTCAAAATCTCAGATCTCAGACACTGACTTCTTACCAGTTATTTGATTTGACTAAGTCACTTTAACCCCATTGCCTCACCAAAAAGATAATAATCATGACAATAATAATAAATGAGTCATTTAAAAAATCATTTTTGGACGGCAGATAGGTGGTGGAGTGGATAGAGCACCAGCCCTGGAGTCAGGAGGACCTGAGTTCAAATCCGGTCTCAGACATTTAATAATTGCCTAGCTTTATGACTTTTGGGCAAGTTATTTAACCCCCATTGCCTAAAATAAATAAGTATTAAAAAAATCATTGTCAAAGGTAGTGGAAGGGAGGAGACACATGAAGGTGATATAATATGTGCATAAAAATTAAAAAACTGAGAAAAAAAGAAATTTAAAGGATTTTGAAGATCATCTAGTGAAAGTTTAATTTTAAAGACTTTCTTAAGAATGAAAGGCATAAGATAACTTGTCCAAAATTTGTAGTAGAGCTTGAATAACAATAATGACAAGAACAACTATAATAGTAATAATGTCTTTGGAGATTGAGTGCCTCCAATAGAGATTGAGAGATAGTGAAAAGTGAATGAATTCATGTAATTCCTGGGATTTAACTGCTTAAGATTTATAAAAGAAGGCTTACACAGTGCACAGATTAAAATCTTTCCTCCTCCTAAAACAACAGCAAGCACTTTGAGGACAGGCTAGGTGAAGTTTGAGAGAGAGAGAGAGAGAGAGAGAGAGAGAGAGAGAGAGAGAGAGAGAGAGAGAGAGAGAGAGAGAGCCTGAGGGGCTAGTCCTTCTCTTAAAAGTACTTCTAGTGGGTTGGATAAAGAGTGGCACTTGGGGAGTGGTATAGCACCTGACTGAGATATTCTCCAATAGGTAAGTTACATACTGATCCTTCCTGTCCCAAGGTGTGTGACTTAGAAGTCCTACATGTCATAAACTTGACTCATCAATGGGCAAGGTCAGGCAGCTGGAACCCAGAAGCTGGGGGATAATCCAAGGCCATTGCCATCCTGGAATGGAGTCACTTTGAGCAATAGAATTCCCCAGATAGGTCACAAAATCTTCTTTTCATCAACAATAGCTATTATTTATATAGCACCTTAAAATTTACAAAGTATTCTAGAAATATTATCTCTTTTGGTTCTCAAAACAATCTTTGGAAAGAGCTACTATTATTATCCCATTTTTTTATAGGAGGGGAAGTTGATGTAGAAGTTAAGTGACTTACCCAGAGTCACACAGCTAATAAGTATCTGAGGCGACAATTGATCTTGAGTCTTCTTGATTCCAAGGTTACTCTATTACCCCAACCAATTTCCTAATTCTGCATTTCCAATTGTTTTCAATTCTGCATTCATTCCATTATGCCATTTTGTCTTGCCCATAGTAGGCTCTTAAAACTCATGTTGAATTGAATTGAATAATAATCGTAGGGGTAGATAATTGGCACAGTGAATAGAGTACTGGCCCTGGAGTCAGGAGGTCCTGAGTTCAAATTCATCCTCAGACACTTATTATCTGTGTGACCTTGAGCAAGTCAGTTAACCCCATTGCCTTGCCAAAAAAAAAAGAAACAAAGAATGCTATGCTTGGAAGTTAGAAATGTCTATGTTTATAACTGGCCTCTACTTACTATCTGTATAATGTATACATCACTAAAACTTTTGAGAATCAATTTCTTCATCTTTAGGATGGAAATAATAATATCACCTTCCTCCCAGGGCTATAGTGAAGACCAAATAAAATATGTAAAATATTTTATAAAACTTAGAGCACTATTCATTTATTATTATTATTATTATTATTATTATCATCATCATATTGTTCTTATCTGATAGAGTTCATACAAAAAATGGTTCTAGGACACACTGGGACTAAATTCTCTATAATTTGACTTGCGAACTTATTTTTTTCTACTTCATATGTTAGTTTAACACATAATTAATTTTGGGCTGCTTTTTTCTGTTTTAAATTATAATCTCTTCACTTACATTGGGATTAACATTCCAAGTGAAGCAAAGAGAGACTTTGGAGTCCTTTGGAAACTGTGAAGCATACCCAGAGAGAGATGAAACTCAAGAATCCAGTATTTCATGATATGAATGCAGATCAAAGATATAGACACACTGAAATCACTAATGAAATGCAGTTGACCAAATGGCCAATTTGACCAAAGACCAAATGTCCAATTTGGTTATTCCCCCTAAAGTCAGAAGAAAAACACATAGATTCTTCCAAGCATCAGATACAGATTTTTTGAGGAATTCTCCTAGAGCACTTTAAAGAAGGCTAGGGACTACCCTCTATTTTTTTTTTTAGCATTTCCATTCCCCAATGGGTTGAAGCATGTTTCTTTTCATGACACTTATCTAAGCAGAATAGAATATAAGTATAAAAATACAGTTTAAATAGATGTGATTAATGAAAGGGAAAGCATGTTTAGTATCATCTAATTTCAGGTTCAAAAATTTGTGAATGAATTCAAGAAAGACTGGCTCTTGACCTAGAAATATTTAGGGACAAAAAAAGGTTTATTACATAATGCTATGGTTAGCAGAAGGTAGGGGAGAGAATAGATAGAGACAATAAAGGCAATGGGAAGTAACTGATCCCTTGAGGAGATTAGCAGCAGCAGCAGCAACAAACCCCCACCATCAGGAGATAAGTAGCATAAAGAGGGAGAGCAGCAATATAGAGAAGGAAAAATTAGGAACAGCTGCAAGATGATTGCAACTAGGCTGATAACAGTAGAATTCATCAAGGCTAAGGTTAGGGTTTGTAGAAGGAGCAGCAAATGGGAAGGAATTAGGTGGAGGAGTTGAGGCATTTCCTACTATCTCAGTGAATTGACATCTCAGTTATCTTTTTCTATGGGTTAGCCTTTGAGGTGAGTTTCCAGGTAGCCCAAAATGGGAGCTAGTTATCTAGATAAAAATGGTAAGGAAATCAGACACCTACAGGCCATCATAGAAGAAAATAATATTTGGTATAACATTTTTCTCCATCTAATATTTTCTCTACTTCATGGTCATGGACAAGAATTAGATTGCTTTGAAATAATTTATTGATTTTTTTTTCCTCTACAAGAGAGACAGGGATAAAGAAACAGAAACTGAGACAAAGAGACAGACAGACAGAGAGAGAGAGAGAGAGAGAGAGAGAGAGAGAGAGAGAGAGAGATTCCATGATATTGTTGAAAGAGATCTGGACTTAGATTCAGAAAAGTCATGACTTTGAATCTAATAATCATAGACATTTAAAAATCAGAATGGACTGCCTCAGAATGAAGGGGAATTCCATTTCACCTGATTTTTTTAAAGAAAGAATGAATGACTACCTAGTTGGATACCTTGTAATGAGGAAATTTTTTTCAATAAGGGATTAAACTAGATGGATACTGGGGCTCCTTTTAAGTCTGAAATTGCATGACTGTGTTCATCCCACTTACTTTCTGTGTGACTATGGACAGATCACTTAAATTTTCTGAATTATCAGTGAGAACATTTTCCAATATGCAAGCTAGAGACTAAAATACCTATAAACCTATCTCACTGAGCTGATATGAGAACAAAATGAAACAATGAAAATAATGTTTTGCAAACCTTAAAGCACTATATAAAAAATATTCATTAAAACTCATGTTATGGGTGGCTAGGTGGCGCAGTAGATAAAGCACTGGCCCTGGAATCAGGAGTACCTGAGTTCAAATCTGACCTCAGACACTTAATAATTACCTAGCAGTGTGGCCTTGAGCAAGCCACTTAACCCCATTTGCCTTGCAAAAACCTAAAAAAAAATCATGATATTATTCTTAGTAAAATACAAGGCATTGCATAGAACAATGAGTTAAGAGATAAAGCAATGAAGATTCTTAATTTAAGATGGAACTTTTTTCTAGCCTCCAAAAATTATTTTCACTTCATGTAATATGCATAGGAGAATTTCACTAATTCAGAATAAGTAAGAAGTTGATCTAGAATCATGAAGAGTATGAAATAATCAATTGCTAAATTATTAAATATTTTTGAAGATCTATAATTTGATTTCATTCTATTATATACAATAAATCAAACAAAATGCAATCAATATGTTATCAAGTAGGAATCCTGCTGAATCTGCTTTAAGATATTGTTAGAACTCATTTGGAATTAGTGTATTCATAATTTGTATGTAAATTTTTCATTTTAATAATTATTTTTATGCAAATGAAGATATTTAATTCCTTAAAATAGTTTTCTTAAGTAGGTTAAAATTCTTCCCTTCTTTCCATAATTTTGTCAAGATTATTGTTATCAATGGTTCATAATTATAAAAACAATCTGGAGTGAGTAAAATAGCTTTTAATAACCTTTCTACAGAAAAGGACCATTTCCTCTAACAGCAAGGTCCAGAATTGTGATAATATCTACTCTTGTGAGCAGTTTGAAAGACTTTCTCCTCTCCTTGGAACCAGTCATTGGTCTGAATCCTCAGGGTTACAATCTAATCAATACACCCAACCCATACTGCAATCTAATGCATTTTCCCTACCCTGGTCATTACACTGAGGAGCACTGATGGAGTGTATATTAATATTCATGGTTGTCATTAAGCAAGAACACTTGCAAAGGACAGGGACCCTAGATTACTAAAGGACTAGGTGGAGCAGGCCTGGGCTAATCTCAGGATCTCTCCCAGTTCTGTGATTGGTTGAGCTCAAATTCCCTGCTCTCCCTTTTGTTTTACTTTCACCTGCACTTTGGCAGGACTGCTGAAGGCAGACTTCAGACTTTGTTATGTATATTTTAGCCTCCTCCCTGGAAACCAAATACCCTACATTCCTCACAATTATAACCTGCTTTCTTTAGAGATATAGTAAAAATAATGTTCATTCCAACCCTGCTCATTTAAATAACCTCAGTTTCTGAAACAGAGAGTTTTACATTATTGTTTCACTAAGTCTTTTTTATAACTTTGGGAGAAAGTGTAGCCTGAAAGACTAGAGACTTAGGTTG
Source organism: Macrotis lagotis (assembly GCF_037893015.1). NCBI lineage: Eukaryota > Metazoa > Chordata > Mammalia > Peramelemorphia > Peramelidae > Macrotis > Macrotis lagotis. The sequence goes on from NC_133658.1 coordinate 625,283,310, forward strand.
CAGTACCATATCTGTCACTAAGTAGTTATATGTTCTTGGGATAATCACTTCATTCCATATATACTGTTGCTTTTTAATCTACTGGATATTGCACATAACAGTATGGATGGAAAATAAAGAAAAGTAAGAGATGATTACTACATTTTTATTTATGATTATTGCAATATTAGTTATATAAATATTTTCCAAGCATCATTTGATTTTGGAAAAAATCTCAGAAAAGGACCTGCATTTCAATTTCAATTCTACTTGTGAGGGTTTGAGTAAGTCATTTACCTGCCTCAGTTTCCTATCATGAAATGAGAAACTAGATGACTTCAAGTTGTCTTCCAATTCAAAATACATTACTCTGGAATTTAGTCACCTCTCTTTATAGATGGGAGATCTAAGAAGTGAAGGAAGTGATTTGCTTAAGTCTGGAAAGGTAGTAGGGGTCAGAGACCAGTTATAATTCAACTTTTCTGACTCTAAATTCAGCACTCTTCCCATTAGTTTTCCTAAATCTTTAAGCTTTAGGAAGATGAAAGTGAGTTCCATCCAGAACTCTCTCTAGAATATAGCAAATAAAGATGATTTTGACTTCTATTGATGTAGAAGGAAATAAGAACTTCAGGGAAAAGGAAATGATATCTTAAAAAAATAGAAGAATTAAATTACAGAATCTGAACCCAATACATTTCTACAATAACAAACATCAGGATGAATCTAATAAGACTAAATTTCATTGATAAATGTAAAATCTTATCCTTGGGTTAAAAAAAAATCTACAAGATAGTGACTTGGGACTAGAGAGTGAAAAAAGCTTTGGAAGTCTGATTGCAAATACAGTCCAACTAACCAGGCAATATGGAAGTCAGAAAAGTTAATGCCACCTTGGACCTCAATAAGGGTGGCATTATATCCAGTAGTAGGAATATGATTGTCATGATATCCTCTACCATAATTAAATCAAGTCTACAAGCAGTTATTAAAAAGCTACTTTATTCCAGACACTGTACTAGACATAGAAGATAGGGAAAAAGGCAAAACAGAGCAAAACAAAAACAAAAATAAAAAACATTTCAAAGAGAAAAGAAGTCTGACTCTCAAAACCCCAACAGTTCTAACTTCCAAGTAGCTCAGTCAAATGAAGTATACAAGATAACAACTATTACTCTATACAAATTAGATAAAGTTACACACAAACACATATGTATATATTTATATATTAAACATAGATAATTAAACATTTATATATATTAAACATATAAGGAGATAAAAATGTATATAGGGTTATGTATAATATACCAGGTTAGAGATGTATATAAGTATATTATCTATATCAATATTCCTCATTTCTCATTCATCTCTACCTGCTGTTCTTCTGATTGGAGGATGGAACCCTAAATATCCAATTTTAATTTAAATAGAGAGCTTAATTTAACTATCTCCTTTCTCACTTAGGTGCTCTACTCTGGCATTTGTGGTTGTTCCCACTAGTCTCCTGCATCTGGAACCTTGTACTCACTTGACATCTTCCATTTGTATGCTCTCTTTCCCCAGTAGAATGTAAACTCCTTGAAAGCAGGTCCTGAAATTCTTTTTATTTGTATTTGTATCCCCAGTGCCTAGCACAGGGCCAGGCATTTATTAGACACTTAATAAATGTTTACTGACCATTTGACTGAGCATAATCTGATGATAATCTCAAAGGAAAAGAACTAAAATTAAGAAAAGGATTTTTTACAGATAATGGGACTTTACCTGAGATTTGAAGGAAATGAGGAAAGCTAGCAATTAGAGGTGAAGAGGGAGAGAATTCCAGACATAGGTGAGAGTCAGCCAAAATGACATGAGTCAAAAAGATACTGGGGGAAAAATGTAGACAGCTAAAGGGTCAGGAAGAATATGAAGTGATTCTTGCAGAAAGAGTGACTCTGACCAGGAAGAAATGTTAAGGTCCAAAAGGTTTATTTAAGTATTGCTCTCATTAAATGAAGCTAAGAAAAAGAAAGAATAAATGCAATTGGAAGCCACTGATCACCTAAGGGGATTTAATAGCAGCAGTAGCAACAGCCATGTCAATGACATAAGTCACCAAGAAAAGAGGAGCAATGAGGAAAGGTATAGGAGTATGAGAGATTACCTGGAGAATCAAACTCCCCAAGAGCTGGCTAGCTTCATTGGAAGACAAGCAACTCAGGTATGTAGGGAAAATAGGGACACCTAGAAAAATGTGGGAAAACATATGTGGGTAGGAAGACAGGTAGTTAAAAGAGCAGAGATAAGGTATTAAGGGATATGTTGATGAGGGCAGTAGCTCAAAGACTTAATCATTTCAGGCTAGAGCAGGAATACATTGATTTGTTGATAGGAGCTTGTCCTTGATATGGAGGGTCAAGGTAATTTACTAAAAGTTGATTGACTACATTTCAATAACTTTAACAATGGAATGGGGGCAAGGTCTTTGTCTTCAGCAATGATATTAATAATTATGACATATTTCTCTGTCCAATATTTTCTATTTCAAAGATGGAGTGTTGTTTACAAGGAACAGCAAGGAGGCTACTGTCATTCTATCATAGAATATGGGGAAGAGAAAGACAACTAGAATGAAGAACTGGTCTTGGAGTCAGGAGGACTCCAGGAGGATAGAAATTCCAATCTGAGCTCAGACACTTGCCACTTACTAGCTGTGTGACCTTGGACAACTCACTTAACCCTGATTGCCTCACAACCAGGGTCTTCTCCAGTCATCCTGATTCATATCTGGACACTGGACCCAGGTGTCTCTGAAGGTGAAAGTGACAGCACAGTCCCCACCCCCTCAAATTTTATTCATGTGCTTGTCATGACAACACCTATCCTGATGTCATGGTCTTCTTTGATAATGAAGCACATCATCATCATCATCATAGGACAATCTATCAAACAGAAGATTGAATCTGAAATCTCATATTTAGTTTTGGGAGGAATTTTAAGAAGAATATTGATAAATTGGACAGCATCCAGAGAAAGGTAAACTAAATGAAGAATGACCTGAAACCCATCTTAGATGATAATTCACTGAAGGCAGAGGATACTTCACCTGGAGAAGATTGATAGGAGATAAGATAATTGGCTTTTAGTTTTTGAAGGACTATCATTTGGAAGAGGGATTCCATTGATTCTGCTAAGAAGGAAGAAATAGGAGCAAAGGTGGAAGCTACTGAGATATAAACTTGGCTTGAGGTAAGAAAAATTTTTCTGGCAATTAAAATGATCCAAAAGTTTACTGGGCTCACTCAGATGGTAACATATTCTCCTTCAACAGGAGTCTTCCAGCAAAAGTTTGGTCAGTCTTTTGTGGGGGATGGTGGTGATGTGGAAGGTATTGTAAAAGAGATTATAGGCCCAACCTGAGTTAGCTGGTGTCCTCTCTGGCAGCCTGTGGTTCTCTATTTATATTTAATTTTAAAAGACACAAACTTAATTGGTAGAACTTCATTTGTTGCTACTGCTGTTGTTTGAGCTGATGGAGCTTTGAGAGAATCATTCCTCCTCTTTTTAGCTCCTCAACAAACATTGGACTTCTTATACTGAATCACCAACTGAGCAGAATCATGAACAGTAGGCTAATTTTTCCCGTGAATGAGTTTAATTACTGGTTTTCTCCACCTTGATTTGTATTGCAAATGATCTCATTGGGCTAATTTGATTAAAATATATACATATATATATGTATAATACATTATATATTTTATATATAATATATTATATATTTATATATTATACATTTATATATTATATATAAAATATATGTATATGTATGATATCATACATCAAATATGTGTTATGTTTTAAATATGTACATACATATACACTAATGTAGTCATATATTTATAAATATATTATATATATATATATATATCATATATATCCACTGAATTATCTAAGGTTTATATATGTATACATACATATATATATATATATATATACACATGAAGTGACATGAAGTAGCATATAGTATATATGTGTGTGTGTATTGTAAATACACACACACATATATATTCACCAGATTATTCCTATATTGTATGATTGGGTACCAAGAGGCACACACATAAAAATGTATGTTTTATATATACATACAATAGCTAGCTAGCTAGATAGATAGATAGATAGATATAATTAAGTCATCCCTTAACATTCTCAGGTTTCACATTTCCAGTTTTAATTATTCACTGATTGACCAGAGATTAAAGTGAATTTGTTTTTGTAGCATACTGCTGAAAATCACAGAAGTTACATGTATATATAGAGAAAACAGAAAAAATAGTAAACCATAAATTCATTAATATCATGCAGTAATAATCTATTTCATTATTTACCACAATAGGTATGTATACACATATAATATATATGTATATATAAATTTATTTTAAACAGTTAATTTTGTAAAATAATGAACTAAAGAACTAAAATCTATGCACTTTGAAAATGCCTTCCCTTGGTCTCTCTATCATCCAGACTCAGTCATGTGATTTTTCTCTCCCAAAGATCCTAATGTCTTCAGATGTTTTCATAGGAGAAAGAACTCAATGATGTAGCTATACCATTAACTACAAAAATTCTACATAGTGTGCAATATGCTAAATTCTCTTACATAGAAACTGCAAAGTTTTATGGGTGCAGTGTGTTGTTTTGCTTGGTTTTTTCTGTTAAATAAATATAAGCAGAATTATTAAAAAGAAAAGTTTAGAGTGGAGCCCAGAGTGTTCCACAGTTTTTCACATTCATCAGGGTCCTGTACCCTTAACCCCCATGAATGGTAAGGGACAATTGTATGATTTTTTTTATTTCTACATATACATTAGTATTTTCTGCATGTTTCATAGCTGCTATAATTTTACTTTTAATTCAGGAACCTAAATGGTTTATATTTTTGGTTCAGACTGATCTAAGACCTTTCCTCTTCTCTAAGGTCCACTATTCTCAACAATTCTTCCAATGCATTTTATTACTCACCAAAAATCCCTGTTTTTCCATCTGCTATGTTGAACTCTAGTTTATCCAACCAGAGAATGTTAGAATTAAGAGGAGACCTTAGGCTCATTTAGTCTAAACTCTTCATTATACAGATGGGAAATAGAGACTTAGGAAGTGAGTTGCTAGAATTCATACAGTTTTTCTCTTGAATAAATCTATCATGTTGGCCATTAAGTATAAGATAAGTATCTTCAACCCCTGGAATTTTACTCTAGTAATTACAGGTCCAGTTACACTGTCCTGAACTTAGGTGCGACTTCATGTTAAATGAAGTTCTACCAATTAATTTTTATTCTAATTTTAATAAATGTATTTTAATATAATATATATCTATATTTATATATACATATCTGTATATATGTATACCTTGTTTGAGTTGGTCATTTATATCATTATATTAAATTGATATAATTTAATCAGATTTTTTTCTCCTAAAATCTAGGAATGGCATCAGTATGAGTAAAAGAATTCTAGGTAAATAGATGAAGCCCAGAAAGTATGTAGAGGATAGGGCAGGGGAAAGGTTAAAGGGGGAGAGCAGGTATGCTGTTCAACATCTGGAAATAAGAATAAGAGTTGGCATGGTATGAGTGAACTGTTAGCATGATGGAAGCAAAACCAAAGGATTTGCAGCATCTCTGAGGAAATCTAAGACAAATGTAGATGCCAATTTAAATTAAAAGACCCCTGTCTATAAGGCCATTTCTTCTTCTTCTTAAAAACAATTCATTATTTTGCAAAAAGACACTTAAAAATTGTGGATGGGTCATTTAACTGGACAGCAAAGTGGGAAAGGATATAGAGGAATGACCTGCCAGACTGGGATATTATTGTATCTGTTCTAGGAAACATCAAAACAAGACTGCTATAATTTTATAAGCCCAGAGAGGACCTTGACTTTTATTTCCATTCAAATGTGAACTTACTGGTTACAGGGTAGAAGAGAAATAAATATTTCCCTATAAATGTCATCCACAGAGTGCTTTCATAACATATCTTACTGTCTTTCAAGTGTAAGGGCAAATCAGGATTGGAAGACCCTAAAAAGATCCATTAAACCTATTGGATTAGAGAGAGGCCTTGGCACAATTCCTCCTCTCACCTTGGCTGATCTCACAGTCTCTTGTCTCCCTCTGTCTCACTGCCTTCTGTTTCCTTTTCTGTGTTGTTTCCTAAGTATTTCTCCCTTCACCACACTTTTATTGCCCCATTCATCTCACAGAGGAAAATAATCTTAATAAGTCATGATTAAGAATTGTTTGGAGTGTTATCTCTCTAAGGATATTGCCATTTAATAAGATCACTGAAGAGGACAATGCTTGATTCAAAGGAATGACTTCCAATTTGTAGAATTCCACTCAGTGTGCTTATATTTGGACCCCAGTGCATCACATAGAACCAAGAACAGAGTATTTTAAAAATGTTTTTTAGATTGTTCATTCATTATAGCATTTGGGTCAGGCTTCAGAAAAGCAAGTTTTTCTTTGTCCTATCAAACATACCATATAATAGTTGTAATATCTAATGATAAGGTTTTTCCTAGGTATAGGTTTGTGAACAATACTGAAGGTTTAGTGGGATACTCTGAGGCACTCTCTTCTTTCTCCAAATATTTCTATTATCATGGCAGGAAAATTTAGTGACTCTTCCCTAATGACTTTTTTAGTTCTGCAAAAAATGCTAAAGAAAATGAAACTTAGATATTTAGAGGTTCTGATACTTGCCAAACAGAAAGCAAACTGGGAAGCAAACTCTACATCTATACCTATTTATTTTAAATACACACACACACACACACACACACAATTGCACAAGCACATACACACATGCTGGGTGGCAGAATGAATAGAGTAAGTATTGGGAATGGAGTCAGGAAGACTCATCTTTCAGAGTTCAAATCTGGCCTCAATTGTGTGTCCCTGGATAACCTTATTTGCCTTAGTTTCCTCTTGTGTAAAATGAGTTGGAGAAGGAAATGGCAAATAACTCCAGAATTTTTACCAAGAAAAGATCATACAGAACTGGACATCATGAATAACTATGTAATACTCATATGCACATTCACATATACACATATATAAATATAAATGTGTTTTGTATGTATACTTATATATAAATATTATATATATATATATTTAAATGGATTTTAGATAAGAGATATTAAGTCAGTGTGTTTTAGTGGAAACAACCTTTTACTGAGAGTCTGGAGACTGGGAATAATGTGCTATTAGATTCCCATGTGACTTAGGGCATGTAAAATAATCTCTCTGGGTCTTGGTTTACTCAATCAACAAAATAAGTTTGATGAATTAATTTAATCTCTAGGTCCTTTACAATTATATCAGTTCTTTAAGCTTCTTTTTTTCTTAATATTCCTTCAAGCAAACAATATACAGCTGTTTATATAGTAATAAGTGGCTTATTTTGCTTCTCTATGAAAGTGGATTTTCTCAAGGTTGGCATAGGAATTGCATGTGCTATATAATGTGAAGAGAGAAATTCTGATTTCTGGTCTGAATTGTGCTAACTTGGGAAAATAACTTAAATTCTCTGGTTTTTAACATTTATAAGTCAAACTCTGGTGGAAAAATTTATTCTTTTTTGTTTGAATGATTGCTGTGACACTTTGACAAATACTTCACCAAAATACTTGGAAACAATTCACAGACAGTAAGAGATACTCTGAAGAATATTCACCTGAAATCAGAAGGAATAAATTGATTTTGCCTCAAATTCCCAAGGTTAAAGTGAGAGGTGGAGCTATCTTTACATTTTGTGCCCTCCATTCTAGTCATCATCTTTCTCTCCAATCTGGAACTTCAAACTCTGCCTTTTGGGTGCCAAATTCTGCCTTATGTTGCCCAGATTCAGGTCTCCACAACACTTTTCAACCATCTGTATAGGATACTATTATCTTTCAAGATGGATACTATCCATCTTTTAAGTGGTCTTCCACATTAGATTGTAAAGTTCTTGAAAACTACACTATCTTGCTTGTGTATTCACAGTGCTTAGAACGATTTCTTACAGTTAGTGTTTGATAAATGTTGCTTTTATCTATCTATAACTATTCTGTCTGTCAGTCAATCTATATATCTGTCTATCTATCTTTCTCAAACATTTAGCCCATGGCTATTGCCACACTTCACATAATGGTACAGTACTGCCCTATGTATTCTAACATAACTGTACATCCCTCTCCTGGAAGGGGCCATCCAAGCTTCTATTTCTGAAACTGTGACCCCTTGTGATGGGTAAAGTGTCAGGACCTGGGGTACTGTTGTCAATTTAAGTGTGTAATTAGATTCCCAGTATAATTAGTCATCTAATTGCTCATCCAAATGTAGTCCACATTTGCACATATAATTAATTATGACTTAATTGAAAGCACTCTGCTCATAATGATTTGTTCTAATTTTCCTTCAAATCAAATTATCAAGGGCAAATTTGGTTTCACAATCATTGTGTAAAATACTTTTCATTTCTTCTTAAAATGTTGAAGTGGGAAGAATAATAGTAATGGACTTGGTTAAAGGAAAGACCTTTTCTTAGTCTCTACTTAGGAAAAGCATGCTTTTAGGCAGATTGTATTAGGAAGTAGATTGGTTTGGATGTAAATCAATCAACAAAAAGAGAGAAATTTTTTTTTTCATTCCAACATTAATAAAAATAATCTTTCCATTACATCCACAGTACTGAAGGCAGGGTTTATTTGTAAGGATCACCATACACAAAAACTCAATAATTAGCCTCAGAATTCCATGTGCAAATCATCTTATCTCCAATTAAAGTATCCAGTTTAATTCACTGTATGGAAAGAGTGTTTTATAGAGAGCTTCCCCAGATAATCAGAGCTTCATTTATATGTTAAAGGTATTTCCTGGAAATTACGGGAGGTATAGAGGAGGTATAATACACAGGGAATAAGAGACTGCACCAAATCCTGAGACTCTAACAATTGATTTGACAATCACATTTCTCATTCATTCATTCATTCATTCATCTTCAATGTTACCTTTTATTTCAAAGTGTATGGGGAGAAATAGAGAGGACAAGATTGACAGGAAATTCTCTGGGAGGTGCTTGCTCCTGTTATTTGGACACATGATGGGGAAAAAAGACACATTAGTCCATTAAAATTAATGCCATGTAAAGTAACACAAAGCATTTCCTGCAGTGTGCTCAAAGAGGTCAATTTGTGGTTCACCTGGGAACCATAGCTCTGAAATCACTGGCTTGTGCATGTTAAAATCTCGGTTTTAACTTGGGCACTTAATTTAGCATCCATTAGAGCTTCTCTTCCATGCTGAACCTTGCCCTGAACAAGATGTCATTTCATAAACCCAATTAAACATGGTGCTTACCATAGTTTAAATACCAAGTCGGATTTAATGTATCATCCAATTTCACAGATCAGCAATGTTTCCCTTGTCTTTGACACCCTGAATCATTTGCCCATGAAAATAACATAACTGGGTAGCCTTTATCTCAGCAGTTCCAGTAGACAGGCCTTAGTAAAAATAATCTAAATATTGCTTTCCTGTAGTTAAAACCATTGAAAAGGCTTCAAGTGGAATATTAAAGAGGAAGCCTGGACAAGTTGGAAAGCCAGTATCCAAAAGATGAACATCAGGCTTGCTTGGATATAGCAGCACATTTTAAAGAGGGTAATAAGCCACAATGAGATATAACCAGATGGACATAATTATAATGCCCTGGTAGTCCATGAAGCCTTCAAAGCCAACTCATATATTATCAGTGAATCCCCCTACCACATCACCAACTTGTGGTTGCTTAGCCCCTACTTGCACATTGTAAGTGAAATAGAATCTATTACCTCCAGACAAAACCATTTCACTTGGGGAGGGTGTTCATTATTAAAAACCTTTCCATTTAAATGATCCTCTATATAGCTTCCATCCATTACTGCTGGTTATAATCTCTGCAGACATGTGGAATAATTTTTATCCTTCTGACAATGCAAAAATTAATAACAATATTGTTATTTATATGTTTGTATATTGCTTTTCATATATTACTTTGATCAACTCACGACACCCTATTGGATAAGGCAGCCAGTTAGAATACATAGAATGTTAGACTTGGGAGGAAAAAAAACCTGAGTTCAAGTCCCACATTACAAAATTTCTAGCTGCATAAACCTGGGCAAATCATTAAACTCTATCTCCCTTAGTTTCCTCATCCATAAAATAAAGATCATTACTATGAGGATTAAAAGAAAGAACACATTGTAAATTCCTCATCCACAAAATAAAGATCATTATTATAAGTATTAAAAGAAAGAATATATTGCAAAAATATTTGAAGGATTTTATATATACTTATTTTTATTATTGTTACTTTTATTACTATAATCATTATGATCTAATTTTCTATGTAAAACCTTTCCAGTCCACTTCAGCATATGATGATTTTTCCTTTATCCAAACTTCTATAAAGCAAATTGTATGAATTACTCATATAGCATTGGGGTAATTGAACAGAAGATTCTATTTGTGTCTTTTGTCAGTCCTATATATAGTATGTCTCCTTATCCCCCTTCCTACTCCTGTCTGGGAGAATAGGAGAGGAGGGCAGGTGCAGAAGTTTTTAACCACCTGTTTTTACAATATGACCTTAATCAATACCTGTGTCTAGAAGCTAAATAAATCCAGCTGGCTAATTGATATCAAGTGATAATGATGGGAAAAACACAGTACTGGGAGCTCATGAACTAAAACATTTAAATCCTCTACCCAATCACTAGTGTTAGCACTAGAATGTGAAGGGAGAGGAATTGATTTCTCCAGATGTGGCCTGACACTGACAGTAAGAGTTGGGAGAGTAACTTCAGAGTATACGTGAATTATTGACAACCTTTATTGATAGTGACCAATTGTGGTGTTATTCTCCAGTAATATCTGCAAAAGGGAAAGTGATTTGAGAAGTTTATTTCTACTTTAGAGAGGGAACTACTCAGGGGTTTTCTCTTAGGGCAAGTCAAGTGAAAGATAACCTAAACAGGATCTGAATGAAACATGAGATATTGCATACAGAATCCTATTAGAGAGCCTGTGACTTCTCCTTCAGATTGGATGGCTCCTCTCAGATTCTCCATCTAAAGAAGGTTCACTGGCTAGCCATATCCTCATTTCTCACCAGACTGCATTAGCGATTTTTTTTATCATGTCCTAGCCCTCAAAGGCACTTTTAAACCTGACATTTTCAGATTCTTCTTTTGTGTCACCTTTCTACTTTCTCAAGGGTAGAGATTGTCTTTTTGCTTGCATTTGTATTCTCATGGTTGGATTGTACCAATAAATTTGGTGCCTAAGTTTGGAATATTGGGAACAAGGGCAAATTCTGAAATTGCATTAGTAACATGAGAAGGAAAGAACAAACTCTGACACTAATAACCCTCTAGGCAACAGACAAAATAGTTGATTTATTCTTCCATTCAGGTAGTTCATTTCCTTAGAAGGTGAAAATATTGCTGACTATATGAGAAAAAAATTCATTATTAGTAGGCCACAGATGATGTTAACATATTTTAAAGAAGCAGTTATTAACTTTCCTTAAATTAAAAAAGGAAACAGAGAAACAGGGAAATATAGTAATAATAAAAAATGCATTTTTTTAAGGATCAGAGAAGAGATTTCAGAAGGAAACCACAATGAAAATGATGAAAATAAAAGGGTGATTTTAGAAAAAGAATGAACTAATCACTTTTAAATAAATGATTTTCTTTAAATACAATAAATATATATTTAAATTACTGACATGAAATCTTGAAGTTAATGTCCATATGTGTGTGTATTTGTATGTCTATATGTGTGCATAATTGTATAAATAAAAAATATATTTTGATTAAATTCAATAAAGAATAATAAATTATATGCATCTCAAGAGTACAAAACAGACAAAAATAAAAAGTTGTGTACTTTTAATTAAAACCTGTTTCATGTAAAAATAAGTTGTTTTAGAGCTCCAAGCAAGATGACTATATTAGTGTTTATATCTCATCTATGCTACCCTTCCTTACCTCAACACAGCAAGAAATAATCCAAAAAAGCAGAAAAGGGAAACAAATATGCATAATGAAAACTTCACAGGTGGAAAACCATAACAGTTACAACAAAACAAAGAGTAGAAAGTCTGAAAAAAGTATCAAAAGGGAATGAATTTTTGGATTAAGGGGATCCGGGTTCATATACTATCTATTTAATACCAATGTGAATTGGACAAGTCACTAGACTTTTCTAGACCTCAACTTATTGTTGTTGTTCATTCATTCCAGTTGTGTCTAACTTTGTGTGTTCCTATTTGGGGTTTTCTTGGCAAAAATACTAAAATGACTTGCCATTTCCTTCTTTATCTCATTTTTATAAATGAGGGAACTGAGGCAAACACAGTTAATTGTTTTGTCTCAAGTCGCACCTAGTAAGTGTCAGAGGCTGGATTTGAATTCAGATCTTCCTAACTCTTGAGCCCAATATTGTATCTACTTTAGAACCTAACTGTCCTATGAGATTGTTTATTCTATTTTAAAAAGTATTTTGGAAGAGGTAGCCTAATATTTCTAGCTCTAAATCTATCATTTATGAAATGAATAATAAAAATGAATGTTTAATACAATAAAGAAATACCGTGGAGTAAAACAGTTTAATGAGTTCAAACAATCGATAATCCCTCCAAATTGAAAATGGAACAATCATGATATCCATCAGAACTGAAAAAAAAAATTAAAGAGCAAGATATTGAGCAAAAAAAAAAAGAATTGAAATTATGCAGAAGTAACAAAGTTATCTATCTATTTGCTTTGGCCTGTCTTCTCTGCTGAGCATATAACCTGACAGTCAAAGATAGAAAGGAAATGTCTGCTGTATAAAAATAATATTCATTGCAGTAACCTGTGATAGCAAAAATACTGAAAATGATAGGTACCTATTGACTGGAAAATGAATTTGAAAACATGATATAAGAATAAAATAAGATATGATTGTACACTGAAAAATGGCAAATCTCATTAGAATGACTTCAGAGAAACATGGAGAGATATTTATGAACTGATCCAGGAGAAAACAATTAGAATCAATGAAAAGATATCTAGAGGTGTCATATTTACTGCTGTGAGACCATAGGCAACCTATTAAACTTCTAAAGGAGACTAGAATCAGATTAAAATGTAATAAAGGAAATGTTTAGCAAAATAAGTAAAAGTACAATACAAATTGGATAATGTTAATTTGTGGCTTTCTAGATCAATATGTAGTCTGTGTGTATAACTTCCTATTTAAGTTTGGCACCATTGATTATATTATATAATATATATATAAATAAAATATATTATAATACTAAAACAATGTAAATTAAAATGTCTTTAAAGGAAAGTCAGACTTTCAGTAAAAATGAAAAAGACTGATGCAGGGAATTATGGGCACAGAGAAATGCAATTGGAAAGGAATTTTAGAATCTTTTTTTCTGTACTGCTAAAATGTTTAAATCCTGTAATTTCATAGATATAAAGAGAGATATAAACCTCTAGATAGATAGATAGATAGATAGATAAATAGATAGATAGATGGATAGCATTATGTATATAGGGAACTGATCCTTGTAACCTTCTCTGTATTGTTAAAATGTTTCCTCTCAACCTTTATTTGGACTCTGGCCATGTGTTCACAGGTGCTAGATCATACACATGTGATAGTATGTCACATTTAACCAGGTAGGGGCTTATCCTACAACTAACTTCCTATAGCAATCTCTCCAATAGAAGACTTCTCATCTCACAAACCCTAAGGGGGTTTTAAATATTAATGTTTTTGTCCTTCATTTTCAAAGAAAACCAAGATATCAGGGAAGTGATACCATGACAAAGGTGTGAATTAGATTTGAATGAGGGGTGTGTGTGCTAAGGTCACTAGCCTCACTTTCTCCTCCAAAGTCATCTGGGTCCAGTGGCCCAGATGACTGGAGATGGTCCTAGATGCCAGACAATCAGAATGAAGTGATTTTCCCAAGGTCATACAGCCAATAAGTGGCCAAGACTGGATTCAAACAGCTGTCTTCCTGATTCTACGACTAGTACTCCATCCTCTGTGCCACATAGTCATCAAGGGGGCTTTTATGGAGATTCTGAATCATGTTTCTCTCTCTCTCTCTCTCTCTCTCTCTCTCTCTCTCTCTCTCTCTCTCTCTCTCTTACCTCCTATGCTCAGCAGCTGACCTGTATGGTTAAATTGTCCCACCCAAAACTCATGAGGCTTCTAAAGAACTCTTAACTATCTCTCACTTTCTCTCTTTGTGTTGTAATGATCTTTTAATAAATCTCTGTTATCTTTTTACACTACCCACTGGGGTCAGAATCCTGAACCAAGGAATCCTCTGAAAACAACACATTCATTGAGCAGAAAATGAAGCATCCATGTTTCTCACAAATAAGAGGCAAGAATGTATTAAGATATAATATTTTATAGATTGTCAGATTCAGTTCATGATTCAGATTTTTCTTGCTTAGTTGTTTTTGTTTGACAGGAGGAAGCTTTCAGCATGGCAGGTGGTTTGGAAAAATGTATAAAGACAAAAGCATCAAAAATATATTTTAAAATAATTGGAAAGCACAAATAAAAAATCAAAAGTTTAGAACAGAGAATAGAAGAATTAAAAAAATTGATGTTGAAAAAAGAATGATAATCACCTATTGGGAAACTGAGGACAAAATTTAATTTAATTCATTAGAATATAATTGTGATGAAAGAAACTATGAATATGAAAAATTTATACTGTTATAACCCATTTTATTACAATTTAAAATACAATGTTTTTTAATGTTAGATTTCATGCATCAGTTGAATAAAAAAGCATCAATTGATACAATGAGAAATATATTTTATGAGTTGACTTCTGAATCTGAATCATTTCTTACATTTATTTATAGTATAGAAATACATAGTTTTTGGGGGCTTACAATTGATCAATTGCTAACTGCCTTGGGGGTCAATTTTATGTTTCAGGAGAAGGGAGATAAAGACTTCCAAATCAGCTGCTCTATTATTGACCTTGAGGGACTGAGATAGTGTGGTTTCTGTTTATTTTTAAGTTATTCTTGCACCAAAAAATAAAATAAAGTAAGATAAAAGATTGACATAAGATATGACTGTCCATTTAATATGAAATAGAGATATTCTAAAATAACATAATTCATGTCAAGAATTTTTTTAAATGTAGTGCTCTTTCAACATCACCATAATAGAAACATGAGAAAACTATGAACTGATTAAGAGTAAAATAAATATGACCAGAAGAGCAAAGCATAAATTTTAAAGATCATTAAAAGGACATCAAACTTTGAATAATTTTAAAAAATTATTCTAGATAAGAAAACATATCTTTCTTTTCTTAGCAGAGAGGCTATTGGAGGTGAACATTCTGAACATAATCAGATATGGTTATTCTCTCAAATGCTTTTTTCTTAACTTTATTACTATTTTCTTTATTATGAAATAATGTATACATGGGGGGCATGGAGAGTGGTATTTATAGGAATAAATATCATGTTGTAAGGGAGTGTTTTGTGTGGGGGGTACAATTTTGTTGTTGTTTTTGCCACGTAAGTTTTGTTTGTCAACATGGGTTATCTAGATATGGGAGAACTGAATAGATGTTTCTAGCCTCTCCTACAATACTTTTTGAATGTTAATTTTGATTTATAAAAAGAAAAGAGACAGAGAGGAGATCAGGGCATGAGTCTTTCCACTCTGCTCCCCTTAGAAAGAGTTGGTACTATACTATTATATTTATTTTTTTCATTTAAATATTGTTAGTCCAGGGTAAACCATTTTATGTTCAAGTATATTTTTTTTTCCATCTCCATTCCTGGATGTGAGAGGAGAATCCTAAGCTATATAGCCAAGACTTGACTTCTTTCCCACTATATATCAGTTCTTTAATGAACATATAATTAATTTGAAATGTAAATTTGTTTATCCAAATTCCTACAAAACAGAAACCAGAGGATGGTACATAGGAGAATACATACCAGATAATACATAGAATAAATCTCACATCAGGAGTGAGATTTTTCACATCATCCAAGGTGAAAAGTTTCAGTTCTTACCCAAGGGTAAATTCCACAAAATCTCTAATGTAACAAACTAGGATTAGGATACAAGAGAGTTTGTGTATGTTGACTTCTTCCCAGAGTCTTTCTCTCTTTCTACTTTAAGAGAGGTTAGAATGGAGTATCTACTTTCTCTTAACTGGAAATTTGAAAAGAAGGATCTCTCTTTGCTCTAGCTCTCATAAACTCCTCTCATCCCCTAAACATTCTACTGACTACTATGTAATCAGTCTCCATCACATAAGTTGCCTTTTGAATCAGGGGTACAATAAAAATATAAAAGGCAGAAATAGCATTCTTTTTTTAAAAAGAAAGATAGGCAGATAAAGAAATTAAAAATACAGATATGCAATAAAATAAACTCATAATACCACAAAATTGGAAGAACAATTGCAGTTTTTTTTAGCCAAAGCTATTAATGTTGAAGACTAACTTCAGTAAGAAAACTCTGAAGAATATTCAATGCCAACAAAAATCTGATAAAAACAAAGAATGTGACAATTAAATTTTAGGAAATCATGCAATAGAATTTCCCCAATATATTATATTATTTTTGGCCTCAGAATAGAATTAACTTTAATTTTAACTCATGCAGAAATGTTGCCAAGATTCCAAGCTTCAGAATCAAAGAATGATTTATTTTTGCCAGCTGCAAGGAGGCTGTTTATTTTATCCACAATTACCTGTTTCTATTTGACAGGACAACTTAACAATAAAATGAAATGAAAGAAATAACTGGAATACGTTATGTTAAAAAGCAAAAGTAATTTTGACCATCCTGCTATGTTGAGCATAATTTTTATTTTTTGTGTGAATGTATACTTTTTCAAGATATAAATAACTTGGGAGCTTAGAACATTTAATTTTTTATGATAGTTTAAAATTTAAGGAAAAAATTGTTTCCTTTTATTAGAGATGAACTCCTATATTCATATTTGTCTCTAGATTGGTAGGCAATCTGTGCCAATGAACAATTGTACATTGTGATACACATTTTTTTACCTTGCTTAATTCATCATTTTTCTTTGAGGTTCTTTACAAAGCATTTTGCAGAATTTACACCTGCAAAAACTATTATCTGATATGTATATATATATATGTATATATTCTGATGCTTGTTCACAAGTTTTCATTATAAACACCACCATTCTTTTTTGTTTGAGGAAAGAGGATTTTAATTCTATCTGAAATATGCCATCATTGTCTTCCCCATACTATTTTGAGAACTGTGAAGTATGTGAAACAATAACCTAGTTGTACTCAGTACTTTTTTAATTATTAAAAATAATTGATTATGGAGTTTATTCTACTTTTTCTCCAGTAATAGCAAAGCCCCTGGAGTTTCTATATGTTTGGGAATTGTTCAGAGGCTGCAAGCTTAAAGTATTCATTCATTTTTATGGAACCCAGGGAACATAAAAGCTAACTTTCAGAGTTGAAAAAGTTCAAGTTTCCAAACTTTCAGAGATATAGATGAGGCTTTGAAGTTGCTGTTAAGACAGATGATAGTCAAAATATATGCCAGGGTCTGGTATAGAGGGGATGTTCAGTTGTTTTGGTGTGATCTGAGGAGACAGACTGGACTCAAGGATGCAAAACCCCGAAGGGAGGAAAGAAGGACCCAAGGACAATATCCTCTGGGTGCCTACTGCAAAATGCATCTTCTGATAAGGCAGTTTGGTGATGGTGGAAGATGCTATATGGGAAAACTTAACTGGAATGTATTGATACAGAGAACCATGAGCATGGGAAATAATGAAATCAATTGGAAACAAATCTTTTGTTTGCCCTGTTAAAAAAAATCTTCCTTCCTTTATCCCTCTGTTAAAATACTCCATCCTGACCTTCAGTCTAATCTTCTCTTTTGGTAAGGGGAAGCTAGGATGCACAGGTGCTGGAAACAACATCTGAGATCACCAGTACCAGAATCTGAGACCCTTCAACACCTCCTCAAAAGGCAAACTCTCCAATGACAGACTTGGACCACTCCCAGGTCACCACCTTTTCCCTTGGACCCTGAGGGGCAATTTTTCCAGACTTCTGAGGAGCCTGGCAGCTGGCCTACCAAGATTAATTAGCAATTCATGTGGTGTTTTCTTTAATCTCTTCTTAACTTTACTATTACTTTCTTTTGTATTTTAATTTCTTTTAATAAATATCTATTTTCTTTTTACACCTGCATTTCCAGATCAAAGAGTTTTTCTTCACAGGTGGATAATTGAACATACAACAACATATAAAGACCTGGAGATCTTATATGTCCCTGAAATTGCCATTTAGTTTGTTCTGCTACACCAGGAAAAGGAATGGCTCACCCCCTACGGCAGTGGTGTCAAATTCAAGTCAAATTCTAATTGAAATAGATCCTGGTCAGTACAGATATATGCTGTGCCAATATTGCATCTCTCCTTCTTAAGAAAACAGCCTAAACCTTTCCTCCTCCATAGCTATAGGGATGAAATGAAGGGGCAGCTACAGAGAATAGGATTTCTATAAGACAAGTCCCTAAAAAGACAGAGAATAAGGCTTGTCTGAGATAAGTCCTCTAGACAGAGGAGACATGAGGAGAACCTTAGAGTTAGTGCCCTGGGGCTAGTGAAGAGATTAGGGGCAGTAAATCACTTGATTTGCGGTCTCTGACACATGACTAGGAGACTGGAGAATGGCCAAAAGGAGGAATCATGATCAGTCCACTCTAGGTATAATCTTATTAATAGCACACTTTTCTGAAGTCCACAAAACATAAGCAGGGGAACCTACTGTCAGCTGATAGAAAAGGAATAAGTTTAATTAGCAAATGATTAAAATTGAGAGATTGTGTTTTCTCTAAGACCTCTGTCTGGGTTTCCAGTTACTATCTCTATAGGGAAGTCATCTTTACCAGTTCTTCTCTGCACCCACAAGAGGTCTGATGAAAGGTTTGACAATTGGGATTTAGTTTTTTCCCTTGGGTCACATATCGTGAAAGACTACAAAAGAATAAGCAGATCAGGCTCAGAAGAGCCAAAGGTAAGAAAGCATCTAAAGTGTAAGTCTTAAAGGGAGTTTTAAAAAAAAATATTTAGATCATAAGAGTCCAAAGAAAGGCAAGGCTGTGATCTTTATATACACAATATGAAAGGAGGCACTCATTGCTAGAAGACTATGAAAATGTGGGGGGTGGATGACTATTCCCTTAAATTTGAATACTTTCTTTTGATGTAGTCTTAGTTTATAGCCTATTCAGTTCCTAAATTTAGGAGTAGGTGAATCAAATCTCATTAGGGAAATGGTAATTAAATGTACACATTGTAGTGTAGGAGTGCCAATGTAAGGGTAGAAAATCCAGGGAATTGAATCAATTTAAGAAAAAAAATATTTGGGGTAGGAGAGGTCTTTCAACTCTTTTAAGAGTTAAAGCAATGGTTTGGAAAGAAGGCTTTGAAGAAAAGTGAGCAACTAAAGTAAAGACTTTCAAATGCCTTTAGGATATGGTGTTCCATCCCCTAGAGGGAATTAATTGATTCCCTATCTAGGGGAACTAGAGCAGTATGAATTGTTGCCTATATAACCTTTGATATCTACTCAGAAACACAAGTCAATTCATGTATTCCCCACTAGAAGATGCATTTTTCTTTGTTTTTCTCCTCTCTATACCATGTGTATTAACTTCTTTGTGGTAACTAATCAAATAAACTGATAAGTAGATTTGCAAAAGTCATCTAAAAATAGGGTGAAATAATTTCACAGAGTATAAAACCCAGAATTTTCTAGTTCTGACTTGGTGGTCAAGGGATCACTCTAGGATAAACCAATTTTATTATAATTTTTATAAACTTTAATTTTCCCTAAGAATAGAGAAAACCATATGTTGATCTAAGTCAAATTATTTTCTTTATGATTAAAGAACATACACTTCCTGTATAATCATAACAGGATGAAGCATACTGGTTATGGATGGAGACCTAAGAGTTAAAAATGAAATCCTCACTTTCAAACCAGATTAGTAAGGGGAAGTGAAAATAAAAGAGAGATTCCCCACCCCGTTCTAGCATGTTCCTCAAGAACTTCTATTCTTTATTTGCTTTTTTTTGAGGGGGGTGGAGGGACACACAATCAAGGTTGGGTGACTGCCCCAGCCAGTAAAGATCAGAAACTGGATCTGAACTCAATTCCTCCTGACTAAGGGTCAGTGTTCTAGATACTGAACCACCTAGTTTCCCAATTTCTAAAAATACATTTGGTCTTACAAACTATTTTAGTTCACTGCAATTTTATATCTACTTTATAATTACGTAAATTGACTGATTTATTTATTAGCCAGAACAAAGCTCTGCTTACATTCAAGGGAAGCAGGTCATTCATTTTTCCTATTTTATTTTAATTTCACCTTCCTCAAGGAATTTCTTTTTTAGGAATGCTCAATAGTCAGCTAACCAACTGAATGAGAAGTACTATGCCACAGAGTCTCTCTGAGAGATCATAAAAGATTTTGTATGATTCTATAATAATGATGATGTTGATATGGATATTTATTTAGAACTTCATGATGTGGAAATCCTTTTTGTTTGTTTCTACATCATTTGATTCTCATAACAGTGTTATTAATTATTAGCTACATTTTTACAGGTGAGGAAATGGAGAATGAGGTTAAGTGACATGCTCAGGATCATATACCTTTAAAGTCAATCTTCCTTATTCCAAGTCCTACTTTTCATATATAAGGATGAATTTCTTTTTTTTAATATTTTTTATGCTGCAATAAATTTGCAAAAAATATTACTCAATCCCTTAGTAACACCCTAACAAGTAAAACAAAAATAAACTAAGCTAATCTATCTGATTGATATTTCTGACCAATAATAATGCCTCATTCCTCTATTGAAAGTAAAGGTTTATATTCCACTTTCAGGCATCAGGAACTCATTCTATCATTGCATTTGATCTGAATATTCTGGTATCTTAGATAAATTTCTTACCAATCATCCAAGTTTCTCAAGTAAGCAATTTCTCTATTACACACCAGAGGTCAGTATTGGCTTATTAATTTAAATAAGCTATTAATACTTTTTCTTTATTCCTACTTTAAAAATGAAAAATAAATAACGAAGTGCTGGTGTTGTGACCATATAATATGTACACATTCACCTATATCAATGATTGATTATTCAGCAGAATAATGTTTTTGTTTTTTTATTTTTGCAAGGCAATGGGGTTAAGTGGCTTGTCCAAGGCCACACAGCTAGGTAATTATTAAGTGTCTGAGGCTGGATTTGAACTCAGGTACTCCTGACTCCAGAGACAGTGCTCTATCCACTGCACCACCTAGCTGCCCCTCAGCAGAATAATGTGAACTCTTTGTCTTTGATCCTGAAATTATATTTTCCCAACTATTAGCTCTATGGACCTGGGCGGTTACTTATGTGTTATTACATGTTATGTATTAGTACTTGTAATACATTTACAACTGTTTTATATGTAGCTTAATATATTGACTATTGAATTGAATCAAATTCTGAGACCAATAAGCCAGAAGGAATTGTTACATAACTTTTGTTATGTGTTATTTAAATTTTCATATGTACAATTAAATGTTTGTCTTTTCCTTCTCAAATTCTACCCACTCTTCAAAGTTGATTGTTTACTTGCTTCCTGAAGAATTTCTTGGATGCTTCAAATACCACTGCTTTTAATTCCTATATTTACTGGGTATATTGAGAACTATCCTATAGAATAGTTATTTTTAATTGTGACAAGCATGGAAGCATTGAAACTACCCCCCCCATTTATGACTAATTGCTGAAATGTTTGCCCTTTAAAATGAAGAAGAATCCCAATTATTGTCTGTGATGCCAGGAGAGCTGATAACTCTGTGAATGTACAGAAGAAATCAAGACTATTTTGTTTATCTTCCTGAGAGTGGGTTAGACAGAATTTATGGCTTGCTCTATTTCCTCAACCTGGCCTCCATGTAGTTATGAGCATATACCATATACAGTGTGTTTCCAGCCGAGAAAAGACAGGATTTTTGTTTTGTTTTGTTTTTAGGTTTTTGCAAGGCAAATGGGGTTAAGTGGCTTGCCCAAGGCCAGGCAGCTAGTAATTAAGTGTCTGAGACCAGATTTGAACCCAGGTACTCCTGACTCCAAGGCCAGTGTTTTATCCACTATGCCACCTAACCGCCCCCTGAAAAGACAGGATTTAAGCTATTTTGTGCTTTTCTCATCCTAGACAAAAGAGTACCCATGTTGAAATGGATGTATCTGTACTTAGAAATGATCTTTTGAGTATGAGAAGTCCAAAGGCCTTAGGTAACATTGGATTATAACCAGGTAAAAACAAAAAAAAGGGGTTTTTTTTGGTGAAAATGTCCACCAACAAGAAAGTTGGTCCATACCTAGCCATTTTTGCCAGCAGTCATGTACCAGGAGTTGTTTGGACTCCAGAAAAAAGTAAGGGTACATGTAAACCTTCTAATTAGTAGTCCTGAAAATGACTTTAGGTTCTTGAGGAGTGTAACAATCAGCTTCCTAATTCTGTTTAAAGAATCTTTTTCATATCTAGTAGGTATCCTGTATATATACTTTTATACATTTTGGGTGAAACTCTTCCCACATAGGTAGAGATTGAGTAAGAAGAAAAATGTGAAAATGGAAAACTTATTATCCCTTGCTCATGAGAGGTCAGTCTACTCCCTACAACTGAAGCAGCTCCAGGATATGCATACCTGAGTCCATAGTAGAGTAACCCCTTAGGGATAATAAGTGTTCCAAAGTGCCTAACCTGATCTTTCAAGTTTTTATCTATATGACAGCTAAGAAACTTATGACACATCTATAACTTATGATCTTAGAGAATTGCCTGGGAGTAATGAAAGGTTAAATGGGTCATATGTGGTTTATTAGAGACAGTGTCCAGGTCTTGCTTAAAAAAAAATTATAGGACCATCATTCTAACTATATTTTTCTCCCCACTTAACCTCATTTCTATTCTTCCTTCACTCCTCTTTTTTTCTTAGTAACATAACAAATTTTGTTGTTAATGGAATAATTTGGGCTCTCCTCTCTGGCTCTGTGACTGTCTCTGACTGTCTCTGCGTCTCATTCTTTGTAACTATCTGTCTTCTTTCTTTTTCCTTCTTTTTTCTCTTCTTTCTCTCGCTCAGTCTGCCTGCCTGCCTGATTCATTCTCTCTCTCTCTCTCTCTCTCTCTCTCCCCCCTCCTTAGTTCCTTGCTTTCTTCTTAGTTTCTTCTCTTAACTTCCACCAAATCTAAATTACAATCTTTGACACTGAGATGTTAAAAATTATGGACAAATTAATTTGCCCACAAGAACACCATCATTGTGTGTCAGCTTCAAGATTTGAAAAACAATTTTTCTTGATTTTTCTTGTGTTGTCATACAGCAATTTTTGTGTGTTAGATTTTAAAGTCATTGAGGGCAAGGATTGTTCTATATCTATATTTACCATGGCAGGAGGCACAGTATGTTTCACACAATAGGTGTTCCATAAATATTCATTGAAAAAATAATCTTTTCATCTTTAAAATGGGTGTCATAAAGACAGCCTGGCCACTCTTCCAGAGCTGTTATGCAAAAAAAAAAATGAGATATAGATGCAAAAGTACTTTGAAAATGACCAATTGTTCCACAAATATAAGGTATTATTATTTCAGAGGGGGTTCTCTTATTTATAACATTTTATGTCAGTTTAAATAGAAATGTATCTAAGAAATGTTTTTTAACTTAATATGAAAAGAAAGCTTGTTCCTTTGGACTACAAATTTTAAGACTTTAAAAGAAAAAAAAGTTTGTGCATTCTCTGCCCCCCCTCCCCAGTAACTTAAGCTGTGCTATTTCAGGGAACATTTTGCAGATAAAAATTATAATAAAAATAATAATGCACAATATAAAAAATTGCCCTTGTGTACTTTTGGAAAAGAATTGCAAACAAATGAGCTGTTTTGTCTTCTCAAGCAAAGGGATTTAGCGGACATAGGTGGCAGCTGTTCAAGTCCATCTGGTCAAGAATTCATGGAGATCATAACGTGACAGTCCCACAAATGCCGATTTGCGCAGCAGCCTGTAACTGCTCCTTTGGAGATGAGACAGGTTCTCAAGCCAATCATCTGCATTTTTTAAAGTCTCTAAATATGGTTTTATGGAATAATCCATAACAGTTTCAAGGAGCTATTAGGGTACCTTGGGAAATTCATCCATATTTTAAAATGTCCTTGCTCTCTAAGCCTGTAGGGATGCCATTATGTTCTGTCTTGACTGTCACACACTCATGGATAGTTTTAGCTTAAAGATTACTTCCTATCCCATTTTTCTCCCATAGTCAAAAAAAAAGCCCCAAAACAACCCACAAACAAATTTAAGAAATTTGCAAGAAACACGTTAAGATTCTAAAACACGTAGGTTATTTCCAAATGTAAGCTTATTTTTAAAAGTCTTTTAACTTATACATGCAAATAAAGAGATATTCATAACACTTCTCTTATTTTGAAAGGATTTTGTGAGGTAATATATATTTGCAATTGATGTCCTCAATGCCATTGCAATGTACTTACATAATTCTGGTAGGCAACAATCCAGAATGTTGAAATAAAATAATTCAGGATTATTACTATGTATTTTGCCATTATGGAATTCCGATGGGGGGAGGAAAAATAATTCCAAGATTTGCAGCTGTCCTCGGATATCTCTTCCCAGGTTTTCTAATTTTCCTTAATCAACTCCATTGTTTTCCCCGAGTTTTAGAAATTAAACCAGATGAGCTCAGAGGGACACTCTTCTATTTGTATTCCTAGTACATGACACAGTGTGTGGCACATAGTAGGAACTGAATGAATGCTTTTTTAATTCATTTATTTTCTATCTCTTATCTTAGAGCTTTCTTTTCCTTCCCCCAATCAATAGTGAACTCCTTTTTGAAATTATTCTATATTTATTTAAATGTGTAAATGATATATGTCCCAATAGTATGTAAGCTCCTCAATGGCAGGAGATGTGTGTGTGTGTGTGTGTGTGTGTGTGTGTGTGTGTGTGTGTGTGTGTATGGATGGGTATATACATATATATATATATGTATATATATATATACATATATATATATATATATATACCATCTTTTTGCATTACCAGAATCAAACACAGTACCTTATAGAAGTTAAGAAGTTAATAAATATTGGAGTAATTAAATTAGTATAGTCTTGATAGTGCTAATATTTACTCATGTTTTCTGATGCATTTTCTTCACTAATGGGATATCCAAGCCTCTTCTCCTTCCCTAAATTAAAGGATTAGCTTTAGAAAGCTATCCTGGGAATCTAATTACTTCTCTCCACTTCCCTGAAGTCACTTCCTGCTCACCAAGAGGCATAAAAAGTGTGAGACAGGAGATAGGGGCCCTTGGACTTGGTGGATTTCTAAAGGCAATGAAAATTACCATATTCTGGAACAAATCCTGTAGTGATGTTCATATATAGGTGGGGGTAACATGTCCAAGGGTGGGGGTGATACTGTATCCTAATTGGATATAATTGCAGTGTAAGAATAAAGCAAACTTCTTTTTGTTACTTAAACTCACCTGGACTTTATTTTTTGTATCTTTAAAATGATAGGGTAAAATTAAATGAGTTCCAGAATCTTTTCCAGTTCATTGATAAAATGGAGAGCATCCAGAAGAAGGTGAGCAAGATGATAGAGGGCATCCAGTTCATAATAATAAAACATTAGCTTGTATTTATATAGCATATTTTAAGGTATACCAAACATCTTACAAATGTCTCATTTAAGTTTCATAAAAACTTTGAGAGTTGAGTATTATTTTTACCCCCATTTTACAGATAGTGGGTAGTAAGAAAGCAAGTAAAGATTAAGTGAGTTCCTCAAGGTCACAAACACAATAAATATTTGAGGTTAGATTTTGAACTCAGATCTTCTTGATTCCAAGTCTATCACTCTATTCACTATGCCACTTTGCTGCCTACCAACATATGAAAATCAATTGTTTATTTTGTAGATAAGAAGACTGGATGGGGAGGGGATTTGTATTATAACTGTGCAGAGGAAGGATTTTCCTTTCCTGCTTGTGTTCAGTGGAAATACTAGAAACAATGATGGCAAGTTACAAAGCAGAAGTTTAAGATTGAGCTGGAGAAAACAATTCCTAAAAGTTCTAGTTGTTCAAAAGTGGAATGGGAGTTAGTTGACTGGTAGTGCTAAGCAAAGGCAACATGACTATTTAACTTGGGAAATATGGCTATTCCACTATGGAATTAGATGGGTTGGACTAGAAGTATTCTGAAATCCTTTCCAACGCAGAGAATCTGTGATGCTGTAAATTCTATGTTCCTTGCTATTGTATGTAGTGGTAAACACACACATACACACACACACACACACACAAAAACACACATACCACACACAAACCATTGCAACTCCTGGTACCCCTACTGCAAATTTTTCTTATTGCTTCATGGAAGTCTGAATAAGAGAGTGGTACAAATCCAGACTTATTCAGGGCATCTGTTAAAGTTCACAAAAGTTAAAAGTGAATCAATTTATGATTTGGAAATCTTTCATCTTCTTTCCTTCTTACTGATTTTGTTTCCTGTTCTTAATACTGAATCTATGATTAGAGCAATATCTGTAAAGATTTAGCTTTATATGAAAACTAAAGGATTCATATTTCTATACCTGAAGTATCCATGAGTTCATCAGTACATCTTCCATCAATGCAGATAGCAACATTTCTGCATTTAGTAGATTGTTTATGAGTTGCTTTGCTGAAAAAAAATCCATCACAGCCAGTCTTGTTACAATGACCTTCTCTGCTGTTGGAGTCTTTCCCACTTGGCAAAACCTAGAAAAGGCTGCACTCCAAGGGTATAACCTTCAAAAACTCAGGGCTCTCTCCATTTTGCAATGAGGGATCAGAGCAAGAGTTAAATGGAAAAGTTCTCAAATGACTTTTCAGAAAAATGTAGTATAAGTTCAGCTTTGAAAAATAAGCAAACATATGGGAAAACTCTAGAGATTGCCATTTAAAATTCTCAAATTATAAATATTCTCACTTCTAACTATCATTATTACTAAAGATAACCAGAGCTGAGGGAGATTTTAGACATCACCCAATCCAATTTTTCATTACTTTACAGATAAGGGAGGAGTAGAATGACTCACAGAAAAATGTCCTGGATTTGTAAACTTAAATTTTAAACTTAAGACTGGGACTTCCTGTCTGGGGGAAATCATTGAACCTATCCTGACCACAGGTTTTTCATCTGCAAAATAAGGGGACTGGATCTGAGGAATTCTTCCAGTTAAAAGTCTGTAATCCTATTAAAATGAGGCTCAGCAAGTTGCAATGACTTGCTAAAGGTCACATAGTGAGTTTTAATGTTATTTAATTTATCAAAAGCCAGATGAAAACAACAAAAAAAAAAGCCATGCAAAATGAATGCTTGGGATCGAGGTGGTCAGCATGGACTTGAAAAGGGGGAGGAAAAAGCAGTGATAAGAAAATGAGAAAGTACTTAAACTTTGCTGTTAATCCTCTGCTAATTGAAAATCAACTCATTGTGAAAGTGGGGAACTACTTTGACAGAATATTATATAACAGAGTTGTCAAACATGATGACCCACAATACACATCCCTGGTATAGCTGGAACCAGATTCAAATGTAATTGGGAAATATTTAACAAAATAAATAAAAATAAAATAAAATATAAATAATATTACGTAGTTTTATATATCAATATGTACCCAGGAATTCTTATATATCATTTAGTAGACCTTATTTTTATTTGAGTTTAATGCTACTGTCTAAAATTTTTCAGTCATAATTTATTTAAAAATCATTTTATCTTTATCACATGTAAAACAGTTTTCAATATTCATTTATAAATTTTTTGAATTCCAAATCCTTTCTCCCCTTCTCCTCCCCCGCCCTTTAGAGGGCAAGCAATTTGATATATGTTATATATGTGCAATCCTGCAAAACATACTTCCCTGATAGTCATAAAGTAAAAGTAAAAAGGCAATAATAAACAAGGGAGGGGAAAAAGAAAGTTTAAAAATGTATGCTTGGATCTCCATTCAGACATTATCAATTTTCTCTCTGGGGAAGGATAGCATTTTTCATCATAAGAACTTCAGAATTTTCTTGGAATATTTTCTTGTTGAGAATAGCTAAGTCATTCACAGTTGATCATTATACAATATTGCTGTTACTGAGTACAATGTTCTTCAGTTCATTTCACTTTGCATCAGTTCACTTAGGTCTTGCCAGAATTTTCTGAGGGCATCCTATTTATCATTTCTTATAAGCACAATAATATTCTATCATAATCATTATAACACATCTTGATCAGTCTTTTCTCATTTAATGGGCATCCCTTCAGATTTTTCTACCACAAAAAGAGTTACTTCAGATATTTTTGTACATGTAGATCCTTTTACTTTTTAAAAAATTTCTTTGGAACAGCCCTAGTAATAATATTGCTGGGCCTTTGCCCTACAGAATGGCTGAATCAGTATACCACTTCACCACAAGTAAATAGTGTCTCAATTTTCCAATATCCCCTGCTGCTTTGTCATATTAGCCAACCTGATAGGTGTGGAATGATAGCCTAAAGCTGTTTTAATTTGCCTTTCTCTGATCAACAGTGATTTAGAGAACTCTGACTGTGGAGAACACTGATGATTTCTTCTGAAAACTAATTGTTCATATCCTTTGACCATTTATCAATTGGGAATGACTTATATTCTTTTAAATTTGACTCTGTTCTCTATTTCAGAAATGAAGCCTTTATCAAATAACTTCGTAAAAATTTTATACCATTATGATTACCGTGTATTTCCCTCCATCCTATTTTTCTCCTGTTTATCTCGCTCTTCCTCTCCCCCTCTGTTTCTCTCTCTCTCTCTCTCTCTCTCTCTCTCTCTCTCTCTTTCTCTCTCTGTCTGTCTCTCTGTCTGTCTCTCTCTCTCTCTCTCTCTCTCTCTCTCTCTCTCTCTCTCTCTTCCCTTTCATCCTGTTCATCATTAAATGTTTTGTTTCTGACTACCATATCCCCAAATCCTCCTTCACTTTTATCAGACTTCCAAACTTTTTTTTATCTCTTTCTACTCCTATTTTCCTGTAGGATAAGATAGATTTCTATATTTCATTGATTTTTAATTTTTATATGGAAAATCATGGGAGGTAAAATAAGAGTATACTGTGGGGCAATATGGATTAACTCTTAGTTAATGGGATAGTTTTTTTTTTTTCAATATGCTGAGCAACAAAGTATTTACCAAAACCAATTTATTTTGGGATCTTGTTTCTATTACCAAATCCCTGTCTCATTTTCCCTGTATTGAACATTATACTTGATAGAGCTCATTTCCTTGGAAACAATGAAAGAAATTTGTAGTCTATGCCTTTACCCTGCCCTTTCCTGTGTATACCAAAATAGGAAGCTATTGTTTATCTAAGATGAGACCTGCAGAAATGGTATCTAAGGCTGGTAACAACAACCTTCACATTCTCTGCATGGACATTCTTAAAACAATTACTTGACGTATTCATATGTACATCTTTACTTTAATATCTTACCTAATTACCCAACAAACTAATTCAATGTTGTTTGCAATGCATTAAATGAACAAAAGATAAACTGGGTAATCGAGAATGCAGAGAGCCTAGTGGCCCATGAAATCACTGGATTTGCAAAGTGATTTCTTTTCAATACTGTGACCTAAAAACTATGTCTGTTGGCAAAACACTTCAGTGGCAACCAAATATAAGAATGTAAGAATATTATCAATGTGAAAATGATCTAAGCCAATGGTCTATCAAAAGTTATCTTTCTGTCTAAATAAGTGGACCCAAGAGATCTTTTATGTTAAAAGATGGTTGTATTTCTTAACAAAGGATTATAGGAGCTTATATTTGCAGCTAGAAGAGCCTTTAGAGGTCATACACATCAATCTCCTCATTTTCCAGGTGCTAATACCCAATGACAATAAATGATTTACCCAAGGTAGCAGTGATATTACAAAGCAGAGTTAGAATTTTGACTCAAATCCAGAATCCTTTTTATTATAACATTCTCTAGTTTTGAATCATAGGATTTAGAGTTGGAATAAATGTTAAGAATTATCTATTATGACCTTATCCTTCATTTCATGAGAAAAATGTATACCTGAAATACTGTTGTCTTAAAAACACTAGGAATGTATACCAATATTGCATAGCTCTTTTGAATACCTAATCCTCATCCATAGTCATACCATTGCTGAATTTATCTAAATCCTTTAGCCTTTTCATAATTTGATATTTTATTTTTCCAAATACATGTTATGAAAGTTTTTCAACATTCATCCATATGCATATATATGTATATATTAAACTATAAGATTTCCTTCCACCTTCTCTTCCCACCCGACTCCTCTCAGAGGTAAACAGTCATGTTAATATTGTACATATACCTTTGTGTTTAACATATTTATAGATTAGCCATTTTCAATATGAGGAATTAGGATTAAGGGAAAGAAATCTGTAAGAGATTTTTTTTAAGAAAGTAAATGTAGTGTTCATCAAATTCTGAAGGGTTTTTGTCTTATTTTGTTTTGTTTTGTACATAGCCTATCTAATATGGTTATTCTAGCACTTTGAACTGCTGAGAGGAGCTGCATCCATTAAGGCTGATCAACTCACAATGTTGTTTCTAATTTGTAAAATATTCTCTTGGTTCTATTCCCTTCACTCAGTATCAAATCCTATAATTCATTCTGTGCTTCTCTAGAGTCAAGCTATTTATGGTTTCTTATAGGATAATATTATTCCATAATATTCGTATACCATAACTTAGTCAATCATTCCTCAATTGATGGGCATCCTCTAAATTTCCAATTCTTTGCCACTACGAATATTTTGGAACACATGGTACTTCCCATTTTTTTTAAGATTTCTTCTGGATATAGATGTAGAATTGGAATTTCTGATCAAAGGGCATTATCAGTATTATTGCTCTTTAGACATAGTTCCATATTGCTCTTCAGAATGGTCAGATCACTTCACAACTCCACCAACAATGCATTAATATCCCAGTCCTCCCTCCTACAACCTCTCCAACACTGATCATTTTCCCTTTTTCTCATCTTAGCCAATCTGATAGGTGTGAGGTGATACCTCATTGTTTTTGTTTTTAGGGTTTTTTAGGCACTTCTTTTTGGTAACTAAAGTCACACAGCTAGGTAATTATTAAGTGTCTGAGGTTGGATTTGAACTCAGGTACTCCTGACTCCAGGGCCAGTGCTCTATTCACTGAACTGCCTAATTGTCCCTTCATGGTTATTTTAATTTACATTTCTCTAACCAATAATGATTTGGCGCATTTTTTCATATGATTATATATAGCTTTAATTTCTTCATTTGAAAACTGTCTCTTCATATCCTTTGAATACATTGGCCTTTTTCTGTTCCCCTCCCCAAAGGCTAGGTGACTCAGGAGATGGAAACCAAGCTAGGAATCAAGAGATCTGAGTTCAAATCTAGCCTAAGTCATTCAATAAAAGTGTGACCCTGGGTTAGTAACTTAACCCTTTTGTCTCAATTCCTTATCTGTAAAAATAAGCTGGAAAAGGAAATGACAAGCCACTGCAATTTCTTTGACTCTAAATTGGGTCATAAAGAATCAGACACAACTGAACAAAAACAATTTCTGTTTTCAATATTTACCTTATCTTGGTGTAAACCTGTCCTTAAGTTTATTACCCACAACAAGAAATAGCACAGTGAACTTAATTACTGTCATATGTTGTTAATTCATATTGAGTATATTACTACCAAAACCCTCAGATGTTTTTCAGACAAACTGCTGCCAACCTTTATTACTCTCAACTTATTTTTAAGAGATTATTGGAGAGTAGCGGTTTAACCTGAGTAAAACTTTACATTTATCACCATTAGATTTCAAATAGTTATATTCAGCTTCTGTTCTAGACTGTCAAAATTGTTTTGAAACTCAGTCACAGAGTGGGTTACCTATTCCTCTCAAAAATGTGTCTTCCACAGATTCTATTAGCATTTAATAAATACCTTTAATAATGAAAGTGATAAATATGTTAAACCTCTGTTAAGGCACCATTATCAGGTACAATTAATGAGTACAGAATATGCTTCTTGAAGGTAAGACCTAAATTTGTTTCTTTTTTTAAATTTTATTTTTATTTAAGGCAATGGGGTTAAGTGGCTTGCCCAAGGTCACACAGCTAGGCAATTATTAAGTGTCTAAGGCCAGGTTTGAACACAGGTACTCCTGAAAATCTGTAATCTTTTTTTAAAAAAAATTTATTTATTTAAGGCAATGGGGTTAAGTGACTTGCCCAAGGTCACACAGCTAGGCAATTATTAAATGTCTGGTTCTGGACTTGAACTCAGGTCTTCCTGACTCCAGGGTCAGTGCTCTATTGCCAGTGCCACCTAACTGATCCAAAGGTAAGAACTAATAAGTGAAAATGAATGAAAAAGCATTTATTAAGTGCTTACTATCTTTCAAGTATTATGTCAGCTCTGAGAATTCAAAGAGAAAATGTGAGAGAGTCCTTACAGCCCTATCAATGAGTTTACATTAGAATGGGAGATACATAAAAGACAGTTTTATTCCCAGGAAAGTTCTAGAACGTTTTTTAAAGAAGGTTAGCAAATATCTACAAAAAGACTGAGTGATTACAAAGAGACTGCATAACTTCAACACAGATTTTTGTGTTGTCTTATATAACTTTTCCTAGCCTCATTTAGGATTTTCTTGGCAAAGATGCTGGAATGGTTTGCCTTTTTCTTCTCTGGATCATTTCATAGATGAGGGAAGTGAGGTAAGCAGGATTAAGTAACTTGCCCAGAGTCACATAGCCAATAAGCTTCTGAGGCTGAATTTGAACTTAGGTCTTCCTCACCCAAGAGCTTTTGCTCTATCAACTGGTCCATCTAACTTTTCTTCAGAAAGAATATGTTTTGCCATATAAATCATATTTCCTTTATCAACAGGATTATCAAAAATGTAGATTATGGAAAGTTGTAGCTCTAGTTTAACTAAAATTTAGGAAAGCATTTGATGAAATATCTTGGAGGAGTATAGGTCATGGTTCCATTACATGGAATTGAAACTAGATGAATGGCTGACCTCAGATTAGACATTTATGTTACATGTCAACTTGGAGGGATAGACTATCCCAGAGATCTGTTCTTATCCCTGTACTATTTAAGGTTTTTTTTTTTTATCAACAGACCTGGATAAAGGTCTGCTTATCATATTTACCAATGAAACAAATGTAGGAGTGATAAACAGCATATCAAATGACTTCAAAGATCCAAATAATTCTTGATAAGTCACTTCATGATTTTGTTTTTACTTAAAGACTAGAATGTGCAATGTGGTAAACTTGCAATGTCACCTGAAAACAGAACTTAAAACAAAAGACAGAACTTGTAAAGAAGCAAAAGAAATCTTGATTTAACAAACTTCCTGGTAATTAGAACTATATATAAATCTTATGGACTGCCTCAAGAATTCCTGAGCTCCTAATCAGAGATATTAGAAGCAAAGACTGGATCACCATTTAGCAAGTATGTCAAGGAAATTATTCTTCTAATATGGATTGGATTAGAGGGTTGAGGAATTTTTCAGTTCTAAAATTCTGTGATTCTGTAAATATATTTTCAATTAAATCACTTTCTTAGGGAAAAATTTCATACAATTCAAATGAAAAGGATTCTTTTCACCCACATTGCCATCTCTGCTTAGCATATTTTTATTTCCTGAGGTCTTATACCTTTGATTTTAAATATTCATTCTATTTTCCAGAATCTATCACTTCCCCCCAAAACGTCACATTTCTTGTAGGGAAAATGATCATTCTCGAAGTGACCATAGGAAATATTTGCTTCTATTGCTAAACTTGAATGTAAAACACAATATGTTTTCATGGTTGTCCAAAGCATTTCCTCTCACAGCTCCTATCTACAGGTAGTAGTTGCAAAGGCAAATGGAAAAATAGCAGAGATATCTTTTTGAAATCTCAAAAGAATCCTAGAGCTGTGCAGGGTGGAGTCACACAGGTCAAATGCTAATGGAAGGGAGAAGATAAATGGCACAAACTCTAAGCCAACCCTAAGTGAGGAAAGGAGACTTGCTTAAGCAAGATAAATAAAAAAAAATGACTGCCATAATATCTGGAGTCTATAAGATGGGAATGTGAACCCCAGGCAGAAAGAGACAGAAAGTATAAATGGCCTAACCTTAAGCACATGAAGGAGCATGATGAGGAGAAAAGAAAATCAACAGAAGGAAGAAGGGATAATTCCTTTCTATAAATAAAAACTTATTCTTTCTTTGTTCAATGCCTTTGGAATGAATATTTGATAGTGAGCAATTCTTTTTGTTCTTGATTAGTTGTGTTCAACTCTTTGTGGCTCCATTTTCTTTTTTCAATATTCCTGGAGTGCTTTGCAATTTCCTTCTCATTTTACAAATGAGGAAACTGAGGCAAACAGGATTAAATGACTTGTTCAGGATCTTACAGTTTGTAACTATCTAAAGCCACATTTACATTCAGGACCTCCTGTCTCCAGGCTGGGTGTTCTCTCCACTGGACCATTTAGCTTCCCTAGTAGTTACCCTTAAGAGAATGCAAATTTTTGAAGTTCCAGATTTCTACATTGGTGTGAAGAAGAGTACCAAAGAAGTAAGAGATCCTCTTGGTGTACCCAGTGTCTTCATGTCGGGAGGGAACCAGATCAGAAGGGTTGATAAATATCAAATATTTTTCTTTCCTAAAAATTAGTTCTGAAAATGATCACCCACCCTGGGGGAAAGGAACCCGAGGAAAGATAATCTGGAAAGTGATAATCCTCCTATTGTCATTCATTGATCTCATAACTTGAATTTGATTTAACTTCTGACAATTAACTAAGAGCTAGAGAAATTCTTAAATCATTTTACAGTAAGCATTTCTTCTAGAAATTTTGATTTAGTGGGAAGAATTTAAGGAAGTTAAACACAGTTAAGATGTTTAGACAAACTCTCAGTGGGCAAGACTGAAAAAATAACATGGTCCCTTTCTCAGGACTGCTTAGGTTAGTGATTCTCAAATATTTTGCTTTTAGGATTGGCCTTTACTGTGTTGAAATTTATGGAGGGACAGTCCCCCTTCCCCCAAACTTTGCTTATGTGGTGTTCATATATATCTATACCTCTTGCATGAAAAATTATAATATCTTAGTACTAACATGAAAATAGATTTAATGTTTCAGGCCCCCTGAAAGGGTCTCAGCAGCACAGAAGAGTTTTCAACCCCATACTCTGAGAACCTCTGTTCTGGATCCCAGGAAGAACTAGGTCTAGATACTAGCCTAAAGCAAGTGATAAAAAGACCAAATATTACCAATCAATTAATATACTTTAGGCAACACTCCTAGAATTGAAGTAATGAGTTAATTGTGACTCCAAGAAAGTGAAAAATCAAAACTGCAAGGTCACTGTAGGATGTTCTCAAAACAGTTTTCCATGCAGAAGCCAGTAGCAAGGGCAAGACTTCAGTAGGGTCTAAAGCTATAGAGACAGCCAGAAAGATCAGCAACTATAAACTTCTCTCAGAGTACTGTGAAACCCTGGGGAGGAATTTGGGGAAAGGCCAGATAAGAAATCCCTTCCAAAGCCAGGAAGTCCCACATTGCAGAGAAAATTGAGAAGACTTTTCTAGAAAAGCTGAGAAATCTAGAATTCCTGCCAAATTAAATACCCCTTGGAATAGTAGCTTCATCTGCCAATCAAGTTAGGTAGGATTAGGGCCAAAATCTTTGCAGAGAATTAAAGCGAAGGCAGTGGAGATATGTCAATAAGGCAATAGGGGAAATGAAAAGATCTAGGTGTTAATCCCTTACTACAGCTGCTACAACTACTACTACTACTATTACTACTACTACTACTACTACTACTACTACTACTACTACTACCACCATCACCAAACTACTGTACTACTACTACTATTATATTTGCTTTAATCCTTGTAGAATAGTTTCCTCACAATAACCCTGTGAAGAAGCAGCATGGTGCAGTGAAAAATACTCTGGGACCAGAAAATTTGGGATCAAATCTACAGCGCAGATATATACCACCTGTAGGACCAGTTACTTAACCCCTGAAGGCCTCACTTTCTCATCAGCAAAGTGAGGGAATTATATTAAAGCCTTAAAGTCCCTGTTAGCTTAAGTCTATGATCTTTTTCATATTCCCTTTCCCTAATTCCTCTCCCTTATAAAAGATTAAGGATCTGAATTTTAGAAGTTCCTAAAGCAAAATGATTGACTCATGGTCCTAGAAGTTGTTTAGTACAGGAGCTGATATTCAGACACCTTGGTTTTCTAACTAGGAATCCTGCAGTCTTTCTTTTCCACATTTCTGCCTCAATATTAGGACAAGATGACAAGTCATATTCAGGCCTCAAAAGAGTAAAGGGGGAGCAATGGAGAACAGGTTCAGGACAAGAGCAACAGGTCTCCTCCCTATACCACTTAAAGTGGTATGGGGAGACTTTAAGTCTGAATTATTTGCTCTAAAGCTACTGAATCAGTCTATAGAATTGAAGGGAATGTTACTAACTTATCACCCAGGGCCCAGGCATCTTGAGGGTTTTTTTCTGTATTTTTGGATGTTTGTCTTTGGTCAGCATGTAATGGCAGAATGGTGGGATGAGGATTTGTCTAAGAAGCTGGTAGCAAAGAAAAATGTTAAACTAACAGCTCAAATGTTAATTAACCTCATCTTGACCTCATTAGCACCATGATCTTATAGAGCTACATAGTGCCTGAATACAAGGTCCCAAAGATTCACCAACACAAGCTAAATAGAAAAATCCTGAGGGATAAAATGAAGTACATTTTGACAATTAAAAAAAATACCATGAATCAGTTACCATGAATGCATGGATGAGAAAAGATCTAAATGATAAGCACTAGAGCAGTACAATTGGCCAGACTGGTAGGAAGAGATGTGCCAACAGTGTGTTTTGACAATGGGGAGCAAGAGTTAAGAACATAGCACCACAAGAATCCAAGATAAGACAGGGAATGTTAGAAAGGAAGGAAGAACAGTCCAAGGGCACATGTTTACTGGGTTAGAGTAGGAGCAGAGGCCACTTGAATAGAAGTTGAAATAGCAGGCATTGGAACAACATTAAAGGCTATAGTAACTTCTTAAATATTCACTTTAGTTATTAGCCCTTTAAAATTGTTAAATACTTTTTTCATTTCCTCCTATTATATTTGTCTGGGGCAGGAAAAAAACCTTGAAAAATGGCATTGAAAACAATTACATGCCTTTCTTATTTTGTTTTGTTTTGACTTCAACTTAAATAATTTTAAGCACTGCATGGCTCTTGGGGATTAGAAAAAGAGTAGAGAAAAAAAGGAGAGGTGAAAATGAATTTAAAATTATGAGTAAGTGTGATTATAAAGATAATGGTATTATCAGTGAAAGTATAGGAGTTTGTAGAGGGGCAAGCTTGGCGGGGGGATCAGTTTTGTTTTAATATTTTTAGTTTTAGATGCCAAAAGTATATCAAGGTGAGATTTACTATCAAGAATTTTTTAAAGGAGATTGATCTTCATGGGAGAGATTAGAGTTTGATTTATAAATTTAAGAGTAGTGTGCTGAGATGACAATTGAATCTGTAGGCACTGGAGAGATCACTAAGGCAATAAATATTATGATAGAGGCAAAGAGAGTCTATGAGAGCCCTAGAGAACACCTAGTCCTACAGAAAGAAAGATGGATGATGATCCACAAAGAAAACTGTAGTCAGGAGAACAACCAGGAAAGAGTAGTATTATCAAAACCAAAGAATATGCTATTCAGAAGGTGGGAATGCTCACATCATCAAAAGTTTCATCCCTGTCTATTGAACCTGTGCTAGTGATATCAGTTTTTAATTTTAACTATTTGTGGAAAATTATTTTTTCTTGGATTATAAGGTAAGGTAATGTCAAAAGTATTTCATATAAACATAAATCCCTCATTCCTAAGTGCTTGATGCATAATGGATGTTCAGAATATAGATTCAAAGACTCTCTGAACTAGAATAAGCCTTAATATCAAACCAATATCAAACCTTCAATTTTACTGATGAGGAAATTGAGAGATTAGTTGAAATTCCAAAATTTGACCAAAGATCAATATCTAAAATCTGTCTATTGACTCTAAATTAATCTTAAGAAAGCTGATGGACCACCCTAAATGTTAGAGGCTCACCATGCTTGTGCCAGATTTAATGCAGACATTTTTTTCAGTTCTAGTTTGTTAGAGCTCAGACACAACCCTGGAGCTCAAACAGTCCATAAACCACAACTTCCACAATAGTGGAGATTACAAACTCAGCTCAATTAATTTTCTTATCTCAGAAGGAAAAAAAAAAGATTTAAAACAATTGGTAAAGTGGAACTTTAGCTAAGACCCGAATGAAGCCAGGAAGTCTGACTAGTAGACCAGAAAGATAGATGGCAGTCATCCCATGGCAA
Organism: Macrotis lagotis; assembly: GCF_037893015.1. Lineage (NCBI taxonomy): Eukaryota > Metazoa > Chordata > Mammalia > Peramelemorphia > Peramelidae > Macrotis > Macrotis lagotis. The sequence goes on from NC_133658.1 coordinate 625,321,987, forward strand.
CAATACAAAAAAGGCAACAATCATTGTAGCAGTAACCTTCTGTTACATCTAGAGATCCCTTCTTTCAGTCCATGAGAGATGGCTTGAATGTAAATAAAAAAAATCACTGAAAGAAACAAACTTACTGAAAGTGTTAGGCAGTATAGGTAGGAGGTAGGCACCCTTGAGGAGAAGGCTTGTAAAGACTGGTGGGGGTTCATTTATCAGTGAAGAAATCACAAGGTTCTTTGACCAAGGTAGGTAAGAAGGGTCATCAATTTTAATTCATAGGTTACTGCAGAAGTTACAAGTTAATTCAGAGAGTTCTTTAAGGAGAGTAGCAAGGTAAAGAAAGTAAGTTTTTGGTAGAGATCATGAAGTTAATAAAAGAGAATTCAGACACAAGGCCAGGGCTTGGCAACTGGGCTGGAGAGAACAGTCAAGTCAGATATTTCAGAAGTGGGAAAGGGAGAAGAAGAAAAGATAGGCACAGCCACAAGGTAAAGGCCAAGCTAAGATCAACATGGCATCAAGAGTGAGCAGAGCTTAATAGGAGCTTAGTCAACCTTCTGAGCTGGGAGGAGTCAAGGGGAGGTGATTGAGGTCAGACTTGCACCTTGGCAGACTACTTCCTAGAATGGACTCAGGTTGCTCCTATTATCTCAATGGATTTAAATTTCAAAAGGGGCTGAAATATGGGAAGGAAGTCACAGGCCTATAAAAATATCAGATGAATACAAATAAAATTTCCTTAATATTGCAATAAATGTCAGATGAATATTTCCCTCATGTTTCTCTTTTAATAGGCCCACATTGTCTTCGGGTAGCTAGATGATACATTGGAATAGAGAACTGGGCCTAGAGGCAGGAAGACTAATCTTCATGGATTGAAATCCAACCTTAGCCAATTATTATTTGTGTGTTCCCAGGTAAGTCACTTAACTCTGCCTCAGTTTCTTTATCTGTAAATGAACTAGAGAAAGAAATTCCAAACCATTTATTTTCTCCAAGAAAACTCCAAATGTGTCACAAATAATTAGACAGGACTAAACAAACTTCCCTTACCTCACTTTCTTTCAGATTTTTCTTAAATTTATTGTTAAAGTATTTATCACCTTTAATATTATTTCTCATAAATACCATCTCCATCTTTATCTTGCTAGGTTAGGTTCCTTTATGCTATTAGGATGCAATAGGATCCATGTAGAAGAGAAGGATCTTAGAACCCTTTAGTTCCAAATGCCAGACAAATATGCTCTAAATTGGGGCTAGCAATATAATCCATTTTATAACTATTCCTTCTAAGAACAGAATTACTTTGAATTCTGTCCCTATTTTATACCTGATAAATGTGAGACAAAAATAAATGTGAATGAAGAAACAAAAAAAAAACCCAAGTAAATTACAATGACCAATGGACCAGTCAAATAACTAGGAAGTATATCAGAGCCAACACTTATCAACCATGTTCTGATCTTTATTTATATTATAGAGAGAATAAAATAATCTCTACCATATGAGGAATTTAATTATTTGCTTCTCATACCTTTCATCACCAACTGAAGCCCAAGTCTCAAGATGTGATTTCAGAAGTACCTGTTAATATATTCATTGTTTAGTATGTGTGTGGAGATTATATTTGCATTACAAATAGATCAGTTTCAAATTATCTAAAATTTAAATAGGAAAAATCCTAAATCTTTCTCTGATTAGATTTTACCACTTATAGAATACAATATAGGACAGCTCAGTGGTACAGTAGAGTTGCCTTGGAGTCAGGAAGAAATGAATTCAAATTCAGCCTCAGTCTCTTACTATCTGTATAACACGGTACAAGTCACTTAAACCTGTTTGCCTTGATTGTCTCATCTATAAAAGGAGCTGGAGAAGGAAATGTCAAACCTCTCCAGTATCTTTGCCAAGAAAACCCAAAATGAGGTCACAAAGAATTAGACACAATTGAAATGTCTGAACAAAAAAGATAAGTACATTGTGATGTGTGAACCATAGCTTGGAGATTTTAAGGTAAAAAATTTGGAGGAATATAACTGATTTTTTTCCCATTTGTTATTTGAATGCTCTGATGTCTTATAAACCCAGACTTAAAATGCATTCTACACAGAAAACATCTTTGAATCCTAGAGTTACACTTTTATGACACAATTATTTGCCTAATAATTTCATTCTAGACCAGGAGTTTTTAAATCTGTGCATGTGTCTGCCATGAAGCCCTTTGACAGTTTATGGAACAATTAGGGACCCTTTTTAAAAATATATATTTTTAAATTAATAAAATACATAGCATACAAAGGAAATAATTATATTGAAATATAGTATCAGTTTAAATAAAAAGTTCAAAAACCACAAGTTAAGGTCACTGCTCTAGAAAGTTCTATACTGTTCTATATTGTCAGGATATTTTTTTCCTTCTAATTTAGTATTTTTTTAAGGCAACTGGTGAAAAACTATGAATTTTTTCAGGGTGGGAATTCCTGTATGGAAAATTCCTCTATGGAATTGTTTTGTAAACACTTGACTCCTTGGAAGCCAACAATATCTCCATTTTCTCTCTTCTTACTCTCATAATTACTCCCCTTCATTCTGAATTCTGACCTAATTACTAAACTGAAATATTCACCCCCAAAGCTAAAAATCACCTCTTAATGAAATGATGAATTCACAATCCTTACCTATGACATTTTGTACTTTTGACCATACTGTCCTAGATACTCCTTATATGAATTTTGTAGTTATTTTCTCCTGATTTTCTCTTATCTGATTTCTTCATTTAGTGTTCTTTGCTAATTTATTATCCATGTCTTCTTCCCTGTGATTATCCCTTAATGTCCTACACCTATTTCTATTTTAACTCTTATTCTTAATAATATCACCAACTCCCATAAGTTAAACTATCATCTCTATACAGATGACTGTCATATTAATAGTTAGATCATGCTCAGGTTTTATTTAGTGTAAGTCAAAATTCAATTTATGTGATAGCTAACTAAGGGTTCTAACACATCAATATATGTGTTACATCTACACTAGCTTATCTTTCAGTGGGGGTGTGACATACTGCTGTATGTCTTATAGTCAATTTCTGTCATTTTTTCCTTTAAATTTAAAGCCTACCCCTCCAAAAAAGTTCATCTATTTTATTTTTTTTTAAATTCATTGATATGTACATATATATTTTTAAGTTATAAAATTTCCTTTCCCTCCCTACCCCGTCCCCTGACATGTGAACATGTCAATTAACATTGTAAACACACACATATTTTAGAAAGATTTTATTTATTTTCAGTTTTAAAATTTTACTTGAATTCTTCTTTCCTCCCCCCCACAGATGCCATTCTGTTAGTCTTTGCATTGTTTCCATGATATACATTGATCTCAGTTAAATGTGATCAGAGCAAAATCATATCCTTAAGGAAGAAAAATAAAGTATAACAGATAGCAAAATTATATAATGAGATAATGCTTTTTTTCCCTAAATTGAAGATAATAGTCTTTGGTCTTTGTTCAAAGTCCACAATTCTTTCTCTGGATCCAGATGGCATTCTCCATTGCAGATAGCCCCAAACTGTCCCTGGTTGTTGTACTGATAGAATGAGCAAGTCCATCAAGGTTGATCATCACCCCCATGTTGCTCTTAGGGTGTACAATGTTTTTCTGGTTTTGCTCATCTCACTCAGCATCAGTTCATGAAAATCCTTCCAGGCTTTCCTGAATTCCCATCCCACATGGTTTCTAATAGAACAATAGTGTTCTATGACATAAATATGCCACAGTTTGTTAAGCCATTCTCCAATTGAAGGACATTCACTTAATTTCTAATTCTTTGCCACTACAAACAGGGCTGCTATGAATATTCTCGTACAAGAGATGTTTTTGCCTTTTATCATCATCTCTTCAGAATATAGATCCAGTAGTAGTATTGCTGAATCAAAGGGTATGCACATTTTTGTTGCCCTTTGTCCATAATTCCAACTTGCTCTCTAGAAAGGTTGGATGAGTTCACGGCTCCACCAACAATGTATTACTGTCCCAGATTTCCCACATCCCTTCCAACATTGATCATTCTCCTTTCTGGTCATATAGGTGTGAGGTAGTATCTCAGAGAAGCTTTAATTTGCATTTTTCTGATAAGTAATGATTTAGAGTAGTTTTTCATATGACTGTAGATTGCTTTGATTTCCTCAGCTGTCAATTAATTGCCTTTGCATATCCTTTGACCATTTGTCAATTGGGGAATGACTTGTTCTTTTGAAAATTTGACTCAGTTCTCTGTATATTTTAGAAGTGAGTCCTTTGTCAGAAATACCAGTTGTAAAGATTGTTTCCCAATTTACTACATTTCTTTTGATCTTGATTACAGTGTTTTTGTCTGTACAAAAGCTTTTTAATTTAATGTAATAAAAATTATCTAGTTTGTTTTTAATCATGTTCTCCATCTCCTCCTTGGTCATAAACTGCTTCCCTTTACATAGATCTGACAGGTAGACTACTCCTTGATCTTCTCGTTTGCTTAAAATATTGGTTTGTATTGTCTCAATCCTGTATCCATTTTGATCTTATCTTGGTATAGTGTGTGAGGTGTTGATCTAATCTAAATTTTTCCATATTAACTTCCAATTTTCCCAACAGGCTTTTATTGGAGAGTCCAATATCTGGACTCTTTGAGTTTATCAAACAGCAGATTACTATAATCATTTCCTGCTATTGCACCTAGTCTATTCTACTGATCCACCATGCTATTTCTTAGGCAATACCAGACAGTTTTGATGACTGATATTTTATAACATAATTTTAGATCTGATAAGGCTAAGGTACCTTTTTTTGCACTTTTTTTCATTGTATCCCTGGAAATTCTTGACTTTTTAATTTCTCCATATAAATTTATTTACAACATTTTCTAACTCATTAAAGTAATATTTTGGAATTTTGATTGGTAGGGCACTAAACAAGTAGTTTAGTTTTGGTAGAATTGTCATTTTTTTATATTGGCTTGACCTATCCATAAACAGTTGATGTTTTCCCAGGTATTTAAATCTGATTTTATTTTTGTGAGAAGTGTTTTGTAACATTTTTCAAAATGTTTTTGAGTCTGCCTTGGCAGGTGGACTCCCAGGTATTTTATATTGCCTGAGGTTACTTTGAATGAGATTTCTCTTTCTAGCTTTTTCTGCTGTATCTTGCTAGTCATATATAGAAATGTTGCAGATTTGTGAGGGTTTATTTTATATCTTACTACTTTGCTAAAGTTGATAATTATTTCTAGTAGTTTTTTAGATAATTTTTTGGTGTTCATTAAGTATATCATCATGTCATCTGCAAAGAGTGAGAATTTTGTCTCTTCCTTCCCAATTCTAATTCATTCAATTTCTTTTTCTTCTCTAATTGCTGAAGATAACATTTCTAATAAAATATTGAAGAGTAATGGTGATAATGGGCATCCTTGTTTCACCAATCTTCTTGTGAATGCTTCTACTCTATCCCTGTTGCTTATAATGCTTGTTGATGGTTTCAGATAGATACTGCTTATTATTCTGAGGAACAATCCATTTATTACTATGCTATCTATTGTTTTTAGTAGGAATAGGTGCTGCATTTTGTCAAAAGATTTTTCAGCATCTATTGACATGTTTATATGATTTCTAATAGGTTTAGTATTGATACAATTAATTATACTAACAGTTTTCCCAATATTGGACCAACCCTGCATTCCTGGGATAAAACTTACTTGGCCATAATGTATTATCCTAGTGATAACTTGTAATCATTTGCATCTATAGTCATCAGGGAGATAGGTCTATAATTTTCATTCTCTGTTTTAAGTCTTCCTGGTTTAGGTTTCAGCACCATATTGGTGTCATAGAAAGAGATAGGCAGAGTTCTGTCTTCACCTATTTTTCCAGAGTTTATATAGAATTGGAACCAATTGTTCCTTAAATATTTGATAGAATTCACTTGTGAATCCATCTGGCCCTGGAGATTTTTTCTTAGGGAGTTCAATAATGGCTTGTTGAATTTTTTTCTGAGATAGGATAATTTAGGTTTTTAGTTTCTTCTTCATTTAATCTGGGCAATTTATATTTTTGTAAATATTAATCCATTTCACTTAGATTGTCAAATTTATTGGCATAGAGTTGGGCAAAATAATTCCTAATTATTACTTTAATTTCCTCCTCATTGGTGGTGAGTTTAACTTTTTCATTTATGATACTAGCAATTTTGTTTCCTTCTTCTTCTTTTTGTTTTTTGGATTTTTGGAAGGCAAAAGGGGTTAAGTGGCTTGCCCAAGGCCACACAGCTAGGTAATTATCAAGTGTCTGAGGCCAGATTTGAACTCAGGTACTCCTGACTCCAGGGCCAATGCTCTATTCACTGTGCAACCTAGCCGCCCACTTCTTTCTTTTCTTTAATCAAATTGACCAAAGGTTTATCCATTCTATTGGTTTTATTCATGAAACCAGCTCTTGGGTTTATTTATTAGTTCATAAATTTTCTTGCTATCAATTTTATTATTTTCACCTTTAATTTATAGAATTTCTAATTTGGTATTTAATTGGGAGTTTTTAATTTGTTCTTTCTTGATTTTTTAATTGCATATTTAGCTCATTGATTTCTTCTTTCTCTAATTTATTCCTTCAAGTATTAAATGATATAACATATCCCCTGACAGCCACCTTGAGGGTATCCCATAGGTTTTGGTTTGTTGTTTCATTATTGTCATTATCTAGTATGATATAATTAATCCTTTCTATAATTTGTTGCTTGATCCACTCATTCTTTAAATGAGATTATTTAGTTTCCAATTAGTTCTGTGTCTATATCTCCCTGGCCCAATATTGCATATGATTTTTATTGCATTGTGATTTGAGAAAGATGTATTCACCATTTCTACCTTTCTGCAGTTGATCATTAGGTTTTTATTCCTTAGTACATGGTCAGTTTTTGTGTAAGTGCCATGTACTGAAGAGAAAAAAAGAGTATGTTTCTTTCTATTCCCATTCAATTTCCTCCATTGGTCTATCATATCTAGGTTTTCTAGCAATATATTTACCTCCTTAACTTCCTTCTTGTTTATTTTATGATTTGATTTATCTAAATCTGTGAGCAGGAGTTTGAGGTCTCCTGCTAGAAGAGTTTTGCTGTCTATGTTTTCCTGTAGCTCTTTCAACTTCTCCTCTAAGAATTTGGATTCTATACTATTGGGTGCTTACATATTTAGTATTAAATTACTTTATTGTCTATGGTACCTTTTAGGAGGATAGAGTTTCCTTCCTTATCTCTTTTAATGCTATTTTGCAGCTGCTTTGTCTGAGATAAGGATTACTACCCCTGCTTTTTTCACTTTAGCTGAATAAAAATATATTTTGCTCCAACCTTTTACCTTTACTCTCTATATATATCTCCCTGCTTCAAATGAGTTTCTTTTAAGCAGCGTATTGTAGGATTCTGGTTTTTACTCCACTCTGCTCTTCACTTACATTTTAAGGGAGATTTCATCCCATTCATATTCAAAGTTACAATTACTAAGTCTTTATTTTCCTCCATGCTATCTTCCTTCTCTTTGTATTTTCCCCTTTTTCCCCTTTATCCATTTTCCTTTCTGAATACCACCACCTTCAGTGTGTTTGTCCTACTATTTCAAAAGCATTACCCTTTCTTTTCCCTTTCCCTTTTCCCCTTCTTCCCTTCCTTCTGTTAGTTCCCATTTTTCTCCCCCTCCCTGTCCCCCTCCCCCTCCCCCTCCCCTCTTTTAATATTTGAAAGGTAAGATAAGTTTCTTAACTTAACTGAGTGTGTCTAAATTAACTTTAAGTCAAGTTTGATGAGATGAAGATTCAGGTGCTTCTCACCTCCTCCCTTCTTCCCCCCTCTTGCAATGGGTCTTTTATTCCTCTTGATGTAATGAGATTTAAACCATTCACTCTCCTCCATCCTCCCATCTCCTTACTGTCCCCCTTTTTAAGGAGGTATTATTTTTAAATCATTCTGTCTCAGTCACAGATAAGTTATTCTCAAGAGTTATGAGACTCTTTCTCCCAAGTGGGTATATAGCCAGTTATATCTTATTGGATAACAATTTTTTTTTCTTTACCCTTTTATTTTTAACCTTTTCATTTGTCTCTTGAGCTTCCTGTTTGATGTTCAAATTTACTATTTAGTTCTTATATTTTCATCATGAAATACTAGAAGTCTCCCATTTCATTAAATGTCCATCTTTTCCCCTGGAAGAAAAGGCTCATCTTTTTTCTTGGCTGCATTCCCAGCTCCCTTGCTCTTTGCAATATCTCATTCCAGGACCTTCAATCCCTTAATGTTCATTCCACCAGGTCCTCCATAATCCTTACTGTGGCTCCTTGGTATTTAAATTGTTTCTTTCTGGCTGCTTGCAGCATTTCCTCTTTTATCTGATAGGTCTGGAATTTGGCCACAACATTCCTTGGTGTTTTCATTTTAGAATCTCTTCCTGGATGGGATGGATGCATTCTTTCAATAACTTTTTTGCCCTCTGCTTCCATGATATCAGGTCAATTTTCCATCACTATGTCTTGTAATATAAAGTCCAGGCTTTTTTTTTTCTCTTCAATGTGCTCATGAAGGCCTATAATTCTCAGGTTGTCCCTTCTTGATCTGATCTCGAGGTCAGTGGTTTGCTGATGAGATAGTTTACATTTTCTTCTATTTTTTTCAATCTTTTGGTTTTGTTTAACAAAATTTGTTGTTAATGAAGTCATTAGTTTCCAGCAATTCCATTCTTTTTTTAGATAAGAATTTTCTTCATTTCCCTTTTGCAACTCCTTTTCCAGTTGATCAATTTATTTTTGAAGGAGTTTTTCATCTGTTCAAGTGTAGTTTTGAGAGAATCATTTTCTTTTTGCATTTGCCTGATTGAAGGTCTGAGAGAATTATTCTCATTTTGTATTTGTCCAATTGTATTTTCCAAGGATTTGTTTTCTTGTTGCAAGGTGGTAATTTTCTCTTGAGTTTCTATACCCAATTTTCCCAATTGATTTTTAAATTCTTTCTGTATTTCTTCACGGAAGTCCTTCTGGGCTGAAGACCAATTCATATTCTCCTCAGAATTGATAGATTTCTCTGGGTTAGAATCTATTTCTTCTATATATTTTTCCATGCCCCCCCTCCCCGTTTTGCTGGTCTTTCTTCATCTTTCTAGGATCTTATGTTGGGGTGGCTTTCAGAGGTTTGCTTTTGAAGATCCTAGAGGTTTTGTTCACTTGGTTTAGTAATTCCAAGGGCCAGGCAGTGGGGAGCACTGGTTGCTTTCTCTGGAGTGTTTGGGGCCCTCAGCAGGATCTGAGTTGACCTTGAACAATGTGCTGAGCCCTGGGGGAAGAGAGTTAATCTCTTTCCATCCAGTGAACTCTGTTGCCCTGAGGGGGTAGATTGTTTGTTTATTCTTTGTTTTGGGCAAATGGCTCAGCTGAAAGTATGGAGCTCAGGTCCCTGGCTCAGATGGTTGTTCTCCAGGTGTGCTTTGAAACTCTGTGCTAGAATTTACCCTCCTGAAGCTCCTCTCCTCCTGCCAAAGGTTCCACAGTTAAAGTTGGATCTAATACCCACCACTCCCTAAAGTCTCTATGGCCGAGGCTGGCCCTCTAGCTTCCCCCAGCTGCTGTCCCCCAGTTGATCCTCTGCTCTCATCTCCCAGTTCACCCATGGTCCTCTGAGACAGACCTTATTGGTAGGTGTTCTATTCCTAGCTTCTCTTTCTGGGTTTTGTTAATCAAATTTCTGTTAAGATGTTTCTTTCATGTTGTTTTTGAGGGAAAACCAGGAGCACTTAACACAGTGCCTGTCTTCTCTCAGCTATCTTGGCTGGAAGTCTTGTTCATATATATTTTTATTAAACATGTTTACAGATTAATCATTTTTGGGATAAGTAATTAAGATTAAGGGGAAAATGGGGCAGCTAGGTGGTATAGTGGATAAAGCACGGCCCTGGAGTCAGGAGTACCTGGGTTCAAATCCGGTCTCAGACACTTAATAATTACCTAGCTGTGTGGCCTTGGGCAAGCCACTTAACCCCGTTTGCCTTGCAAAAATTAAAAAAAAAAGATTAAGGGAAAGAGGTATTTAAGAAAGAACTTTTATAAAGTGTTCATTAGATTCTGAAGGTTTTGTTTTGTTTTGTTTTGTTTTGCTTTTCTTCCTCTAGATGGAAATAACATTATCCTTAGCTGGTCTCATATAGTTGTCCTAGCACTGCTGAGAGAAATTGCTTCCATCAAGGTTGATCATCTCACAATATTATTCCTAATGTATATAGTGGTTCTGCTCCCTTTGCTCAGCATCAGATCCCATAGATCATTGCATGCTAGAGCCTGACCATTTATGATTTCTGATAGAACAATAATATTCCATGTTATTCGTGTACCATCACTTGTTCAGTCATTCACCAATTGATGGGCATCCCCTCAATTTCCAATTCTTTGCCACTACAAAAATAACTACTATGAATATTTTGGAACATGTAGGACTTTTACGTTTTTGATAATTTCTTCTGGATATATATATATATATATATATATTTAGAATTGAAATTGCAGGGTCAAAGAGTATGAACAGTTTTATTGCTCTTTAGACATAGTTCCCTATTGCTCTCCAGAAAGGTTGGATCCATTCATGATTCCACCAGCAATGCATCAATGTTCCAATCCACCCATAACCTCTCAAACATTGATCATTTTCACATTTTCTCATCTTAGCCAACTTGGTAGGTGTGAAGTGACACTTCATAGTTGTTTTAATTTTCATTTCTCTAATCAATAATGATTTGGAGCATTTTTTCATATAATTATATATAGCTTTAATTTCTTCATTGGAAAACTATCTGTTCATATCCATTGAACATTTATCAATTGAAGAATGACTTGTAACCTTACAAATTTGATTCCATTTTCTATATATTTTAGAAATGAGACTTATCAGAGCTCCTAGTTGCAGTTTGTAGCTCCTAGTTTGTAGCTTTTTAGTTGCATGTTCATTTCATTTATCTCCACTTTCTCTATTTTATTCATATAGGCATTTTGAAATATAAAGTTTCCCCAGTTTTCTGCTTTCCTTTTAATTTTGGCAACATTGATTCTATTAATGTAAAACCTTTTTAATTTAATATAGTCAAAATCATTCATTGTACTCTAATTTGTGTTTGGTCATAAATTTATTCCCTTTCCATAGAGGTGATTGATAGAGGATTTTTTGGTCTATTAATTTATGTGTGGTGTTACTCTTTATGTCTAAATCCTGTACCCATTTTGATCTTATTTTGGAAGAGGGTGTGAGATGTGGGTCCACGCTTAGTTTTTGACATACTATTCTCCAGTTTTCCCAATAATTTTTGTCAAATAGTGAGTTTTTATCCCAGTAGCTGATGTCTTTGGTTTTGTTAAACTGTAGATTGCTATAGTCATTTATGTAGTTTCTTTTGAACCCATCCTAGTCCACTGATCCATTACTCTATTTCTTAACCAGTACCAGACAGTTTTGATTAGTGCCGCTTTGTACTACACCTTTAGATTTGGTAGGGCTAGGCCACCTTCCTTTACATTTTTTATCATCAGTTCCCTTACTGTTCTTGAACTTTTATTGCTCCAGAGTAATTTTACTATTTTTTCTACCTTGATAAAATATGTATTTGATAGTTTGATTGGTATGGAGCTGAATAAGTAATTTAATTTGGGTAGAATAGTTATTTTTATTATTATATTGTTTAACATAACCATGAGCAATTGACATTTTTATGACTTATTTAGATCTGACTTAATTTGAGTAGGAAGGGCTTTGCAATTGTGTTCATAGATTCCCAAGAATTTTATTTTGTCTAGAGAATTTTACATGGAATTTCTTTTTTATCTCTTGCTCTTGGACTGTGTTGCTTATATAAAGAAATGCCATTTATTTTATATCCTGCTCTTTTGATGAATTGGTTGATTCTTTCAAGGACTTTTTTAGATGATTTTCTTGGGTTCTCTAAGTATACCATCATATCATTTGCAAAGAGTGGAAGTTTTGCTTCTTCATGGCCAATTCTGATTCCTTCAATTTCTTTTTCTTTTCTAATTGCTGCACTTATCATTTCTAATACTATATTGAAGATTAAGGATGACAATAGACAGCCTTGTTTCACCCCAGATTTTACTGGAAATGATCTGAGTTTATCCCCATTACATATAATATTTGTTGATTGTTTTAGATAGATACCATTTATTATTTCAAGGAAAACTCCATTTATTCCTACATTTTCTAGTTTTATAATGATTATTACGATTTCTATTGCTTTTGCTATTGATATGTCCAAATTATGTTGAGTGTTTTCCCAATATTGAACCATCCCTGCCTATTTGATATAAATCCTACCTGATTATGGTGTATTATCCCAGTTGTATAATTGCTAAAATTTTATTTAAGATTTTTTTCATCAATATTCATTAGATAGATTGGTCAATGATTTAATTTGTCTGTTTTGATTCTTCCTGTTTTAGGTATCAGTACGATGTTGGTGTCATAAAAGGGATTTGGCAAACTTGTTCTTCTCTTATTTTTAAATTAGTTTATGTAGAATAGGAATTAATTGTTCCTTAAATGTTTGGTAGAATTCATTTATAAATTCATCTGGACCTGGAGACTTTCTTAGAGAGTTTATTAATGATGGTTTCTTCAATTTCTTTTTCTGAAATGTGGTTAAGTATTTTATTTTCTGTTCTGTTAATCTGGGTATTTTGAATTTTTGTAAATATTCATCCATTTCATTCTGGTTATCAAATTCTTTGGCATACAGTTTGGCAAAGTAGCTCTGAATTATCTCTTTAATTTCCTCCTCATTTCTGGTTAGTTCACCTTTTTGTTTTTGATCCTGGTAACTTGGTTATCTTCTTTCTTTTTTAAAATCAGATTAACCAAAGGTTTGTCTATTTTATTGGCTTTTTCATAAAACCAACTCTTAGTTTTATTCATGAGATCAATGGTTTTATTGCTTTCAATTTTATTAATCTATCCCTTGATTTCAGAATATCTAATTTGTTATTTATTGGGGGAACTTTAATTTGTTCTTTTTGTAGCTTTTTTATTTGCATGTCCAATTCATTGATCTCTACTTTCTCTATTTTATTCATATAGGCATTTTGAAATGTAAAGTTTCCCCTCAAATTTGTGGGATTCCTTAGTTGCATCCCCAAAAATTTCTTATGATGTCTCAGTATCATTTTCCTGGATATAATTATTATTTCTATTATTTGCTGTTTGATCCACCTATTATTTAAGATTAAGTTATTTAGTTTCCAATTAGTTTTTGATTTATCTTTCCATAACCCTTTATTACATGTAATTTTATTGAATCATGGTCTGAGAATTATGTATTTATTATTTCTGCTTTTCTGCATTTTTGTGCCCTAGTACATGGTCAGTTTTGATATAGGTGCCATAGACTGCTGGAAAAAAAAAGTTATATCCTTTTTTAGGGATTTTCAAGGCAAATGGGGTTAAGTGGCTTGCCCAAGGCCACACAGCTAAGTAATATTAAGTGTCTGAGTTCAAATTTGAACCCAAGTACGCCTGACTCCAGGGCCGGTGCACTATCCACTGCACCACCTAGCTACCCCCCAAAAAAGGTATATTCTTTTCTATTTCTATTAAGTTTTCTCCAAAGGTCTATCATATTTAAGTTTTCTAAGATTTCATTCACTTTCATATTTCCTTCTTGTTTATTTTGTGGTTAAAATTATTAATTCTGAGAGAGGGAAGTTGAGGTTCCCATTATTAAAATTTTGCTCTCTATGTCTCCTTGTAATTCACTCAGCTTTTCCTCTAGGAATTTGGATGCTCTACCACTATGTGCATACATGTTTAGTAGTGATGTAGCTTCATTGCCAATGGTGCCTTTTGAGAAGACGTAGTTTGTTTCCTTATTCCTTTTAATGAGATTGATTTTTGCTTTTACTTTATCTTAGATTGGAATCGCTACCCCCTGATTTTTTTTTACTTCAACTCAGGCATACTATATTTTGCTCCAACCTTTTAACTTTACCCTGTGTGTATCTCTCTACTTCAAATGTACTTTTAATCCATTCTGCTATCCATTTCCTTTTTATAAGACTTTTCATCCCATTCACATTTACAGCTAAGATTACTAATTTTGTATTTCCCTCCATCCTATCTTTTTTCCATTTATATTTTTCTCTTTCCTCCTATTCCTCCTCACCAAAATTTTACTCCCTTTCCTCTTTAACTTTTCTTTTAAAATTTAACTTTCAGTTCATTTTAATTTATACACTGTCATCCCTTATCTTTTCCCTTTCCTGGTCTTTCCCTTCCCTGTTGATTAGGATAGATTTTTAACCCTAAGAGGGAATGTATCTTATACCCTCTCTGGGCCAAATCTATTGAATACAATTTAAACAGTGTTTACTCTCCCTTCTTTCCCTCTAAAATTATAAATCTCTGTGCCTCTTCACCTGGTGTTATTTATCTCTCAATTACTATCAATCAGGTATCATCAATCACAGTTAATTTGATTGCTTGATAAGCTCATATTGTCATCAGAGTGTCATCACAGATTGATTACATGATTGCTTGATAAGCAGCATTGCCTCAAATTGCATCAAATTATAATTTTCATAATTTTTTTACCCTAACCCCTGTTCAAGTACCCTCCTAGGATCATCCAATGACAAATAATTTCTTGAACTATTTGTGCCCCTCCACCAGGCCTATTTTCTTTCACACCTTACCGTCCCCTCCCTACCCAGGGTATTTAACCCATTATTAAGTGAAGTAAGGATTAACTCAGACCCTGACATAATTAACTATAAGAACCTTAAAGTGCTCTAAGTCCTGGGAGGCTCTGAAGGTCTCACTCAAGGGTTTAACAAATGATTGTAAGTTATGGGAGACACTGACTCAAGACTGCCCACTTTGTGATGCCCTCATCAGAGTAAGTGTTCAGTTTTGTCATCACAGCAGAGTTAATGTGGGCCAAAGGATAATGAGACACTTAAGCTTAAAGTAACACCCCTGCTTTTCATCAGGACTTTTTGTCTCAAACATAGTGAAGTCATCTTGGACCTCTTCAAAGGAGATGCAAAGACCCAACTATATCCATATCCTTTAAGTCCAATCTGTTCAATATTATTCAACCCTTTAAGTATCCTAAGAGAAATACAATTCTCAAGAATTACAAGTGTTACATCCTTCCTTTTAAGGTTGTATACAATTTGAGGTCTTGACCAATATTTGTTTTGTTTTGTTTTTTCGTTCTCCTTTACATTTACCTATTTATACAATTCTTGCATAAAAGTCACATCATGGGCTATTGAATCCTCTGTTCAATTCTGGTCTTTGTGTCAGGAAATTCTGGAAGTCCTCTATCTCATTAAACATCCTTCTTTTTCCCTGACAAGTATTTTGAATTTTGCAGGGTACTAAATTCTGGGTTGTAATCCCAGGTCCTTTGCCCTCCCAAATATGATATTACAAGTCTTCCAGTGTTTCAGTGTTGAGGGTGATAAGTCCTGTATGAATCTATTTGTGTTTCTTTTATATTTGAATTATTTTCTTTTTTGCTACTTGCAATATTCTCTCCTTTATTTGAGAATTCTGGAATTTGGCTATAACAGCCCTTGGAGTTTTTATCCTAAGGTCTCTTTCTGGAGGAGTTCTGTGGATTCTTTCAATGGTTATATCTTCTTGATCTAGCAGATTTATACAGTTTTCCCTAATAATTTCTTGCATGATATTTTCCAGGTTCTCTTTTTGATCTAGGTTTTCTGTTAATCTTATGATTCATAGATTGTCTCTTCTGGATCTATTTTCCAGGTCATTTGTTTTCCCTAAAATGTACTTTACATGTTTCTTCAATTTTTTCATCCTTTGTTTTTGTTTGTTGAATCTTATAATCTCTGGTTTCTATTTGTTCAATTCCAATTTTTATAACTTATTTTCTTCAATTCCTTTTTGTGCTTCCTTTTAAAGGTATTGAATTCTCTGGTCAATTTTTCATAATTTTCCTGCACGGCTTCCATTGCTTTTTTCCATTTTTCTTCTTTCTCTCTCTCTCTTCTTTGGTTTTTAAATTCTTTTTTAAGCTCTTTGATGAGATTTTGTATTTGAGTCCAATCCACAGAGATTATTCCTTTGTGAGTGATTTTTCATTGATTTCTTCTTCAGACATGGTATTAACATCTTTGTCTGCAAAATAGTTTTCTATAGTGAGTGCTCTTTTAGCTTTTTTGCTCATTTTTTGTTGTTTTAGCTCTGCTCCTAGAGAGTATAGATTCAAGAATTTTTTTTTTCCAGGGACTGGGGTCTGATCCCTGGCTTACTGTTAGCCAAGATGTTGCCTATTTAGTCCAGGTCTTGTCTTTGCAGAGGTTTGTTTCTTCCTTTATGTCCAGGTTCTGACTTAGCAGTGCTTTGTTCCTGACCCTCTCTTTGCCTGGTGATCCCAGGGTTCAATCTTCACTTGGCAGTGAATCCTCCCTACTGGTTTTCTGTCTAAATGCCAGGACCTCTGCTGTTTTTAAGCTATCAGGACCTGGATTGCACTGTGGCTAAAAGCCTCCTGCTTGCTTTCCCTACTCTCCCACCTTCTGAACTTTGCTTTCACCTACAAGAGACAGACCTTCAATGAAGATCCTCCACAATGTCTACTGCTGAAGACTTCTTTGAAACTTCTCTTTTTTCTTGGTAGTATCTGTATCTTGAATGTCAAAATAGAGGCCTCATTCATCTTTGGTAGGGAAAAGCTCGAGGAATATGTGAGCTTCATGCCATGATCTTGGCTTTGCAAAATTTAATACCTTTTTAAAAAGGAACTAAAATAAAACACTTCATATGGAAATACTGCCATTATAAAAGAAGAGGTTTGTAATTGTATTATGACAAATAATTAAAATGGTTGTTAACATGCACATGGTCAAAGTAACTGTGAAGCAGAATGGACTGTTTAAATACTTGACTCCATAGTTTGGAGTAATATGAAACACCAAAGTGAAATAAAAGAAAATAAGTATAGTTGTATAATATTTTTGTAGTGTGCCCAAAACTAAGAGGAGAAGAAATATTATAAGGATAGAAATAAGAGTCTTTGAATTATATGAAATGAAAATCGCAATCAAAACCTCATTCCTCTTAACAGAGCCATTTCTACAAAGGTTATTGACAGTGAAATAAAATAAAAATAGATATTGACAAAATTTTTTATTGCAAGTGTTGGTTAGTTGAAAAATTTAATGATTGATTTCATTTGCATAATGTTAAAAATACCTGGTCAGTCAATAAAGATGAAAATGTGGTAGGTAATATGTTGATGTTTTGAAGAAAATAATCAAAGAAGATGAGCACATTGATCAACAAATTTTTAATCTAGAGGAAAAAAGCTTATTATTGAAAAAGAAATCTTCCAAAACATATTTTTAGAATGAAATAAATTCAATCTAGATTTAAAGTATATTGATCTTAAAATCCCAATGCTCTGAGAGACTACAGTATACTGCTTTTAGTTATTTAGTCACACGACTAAAGTTTTTTTATTGTGATGAATAAAAATGCCAAGATGCAAAATTTCTTTGTAATTAATAGCTATTTTGTTAATTAGACTAACTAATGATCAATCATTTGAAGGTCAGTGGTTTCTCTTAGGAACTCAAATACAAAAACATGTAGATCTTGAAAGCATTAAATAGTTTTTTTAAAGATTTTATTTATTTTGAGTTTTGCAATTTTCCTCTAATCCTTACCTCCTTCCCCCCCCCCCAAAGAAGGCAATTTTCCAGTCTTTACATTGTTTTCATGGTATATATATATATATATATATATATATATATATATATATATCCAAATTGAATGTGATGAGAGAGAAATCATATCCTCAAGAAAGAAACATAAAGTATAAGAGATAGCAAGATCAGACAATAGGATATCAGGTTTTTTTCCCTAAATTAAAGGTAATAGTCTTTGGTCTTTGTTCAAACTCCATAGTTCTTTCTCTGGATACAGATGGTATTCTCCATCACAGATAGCCTCAAATTGCCCCTGATTCTTGCACTGATGGAATAAGCAAGTTCATCAAGGTTGATCATCACCCTCATGTTGCTGTTAGGGCTTAAATATTTTTTAAAAGGAAATGTTTCTATTAAGTTAAAATCAACCCTGATTGGTGAATATTTAATAAGGAAGTGGGCTAGGAGTCTTCAGCTCCTCCTGCTGAGAACATGACTTGATCATGAGATTCAGATGCCTCCAGCCATCAAGACAAGTGAATCCATTTCCATCCAAACTACTCTGGTTGTTTTTCATCTTCATGAGTTGGATCATCTAATGGAAGGGTAAAAAGACCCAAACTCATTTCCTTGGGGTAAGGACTCAACTAGCCTGGATTATGCTTACACTTTAAATAGAAGTTAGATCTCCTACTTGTGTAGGATTTGGATGGACCCAAGACACTTAGCTATTTAATTTCCTGAACATATAGCATTCCAGCTCTCATCTCTGTACCTTTGAAGATAGATAGATAGATGATAGATAGATAGATAGATAGATAGATAGACAGACAGATAGATGCATTGTATAGAAACTCTGTTTAAAAGAAATTTATAATCTAATGGCAGGAAATGTTTGCTATCAAAATGATTGGTAGGACAGTGTAATCATTGTGAGAAAAAGATAAAAGCAAAGAGCCATGAGAAATTTGTGGAGAAAGAAGTAATTTTTACATAAAAAGAAAAGATAGATAACATCTAAAGAAAGTGATATAAAGAAGGGTACAGGTGGAAATGGAAGGAAAGAGTTTACTCAATTGTTGAAGGTTAGTGTGAGCAAAAGCATGAAGATGTAGAGGGTAGGATGGGAATAAGAGGAAGAGGAACTTCTTTGCATGAAATATTCAGCAGATGAACAGAAACTGAACGAAATAAGATTGCACAGCTAACCTGAAGGAGGAACTGCATGAGCGACAAAAGAGATCAGGAAATGCATGAGTGTCAAATTGTGGCAATTCTTAAATGATTTAAAGGAAACTTAAGGTCACAATGGTAATAAAGTAACAGTCAGGAATAAACTTCTTGAAAAGACTATTTCTGCACTCTTTCCTCTATAAGACACTGTGTTGCATGGGAGAGATATGAGTTAAAGGTGACTGTAAAGCCATAAATCAGGGGGAATAAACGGATACTGAAGGACATGAGTTGAAATAGAGATACTAATAAGCTTCATTAGCTTCCTATGCCCCTTAGACAAAATGCAATTTTCTACATTTGGCATTTAAAACTTTTAAAAATCTTCTCAATATGGCTCCATCCTGGTTTTCTGGTCTAATTTCACATTGTTACCCATCTCCTCTCTTCTTCCAATCAAACTGGCTCATAACAAGTAGGCAATGACAAGAGTTTATTCTTGGTTTTATTATCCATTATCGTTTTTTCCCTATATACAAAATTCCATCTCCCAAACTTATGTCTCCTTATATTGGCCCCCCCATGTCTGGAATGAACATTATCCCTAATTCTTGGAATTCCAAGATTCATTGAAATGAATTCATGCCACTTACAATATAAAAATTTCCTTCTACCCTTCCTACCCCCAATTATTAATGCCCTTCCAACCATCCATGTTGAGAAATTTCTTTGGATATATTTTGAATTTACATAGCTGGGTGCTATCATCCTCAAGAGAGCATAGATTTTCTTGTAGTGTATATTTTTATTCTTTTAATCCAAAGTTTAGAATAGAAATTTGAATGGAGCTAGACCTTGATAAATATTTATTAAAGGAATGAGACAGAATGATTAGAGCAAGAAAAGATGACTTTAGATAGTTGGGATCTGAGATGTTGAGAATCATCCACATGAAAATATAAAGTATATGGAAATGCAGGACTGGAGTTCTGGGGAGAATCACTTTAAAATGAATTAACTGAATTCATCAAGTTAGAAAGTACTTCTAAATTCAAATCTACCTGAAAATTAATTCTTTCTATGAGAACCTTGGCAAGAAGACATCCAGTATCTGTTTCAAGACTCTCTTGAGACATACAACTATTAAAGCCTTCATAAAACAACTTTTTGATAAATTCTAGGTACACTATATTCAAAGCTTTCTAGTGCAACTGCCCTTCCTACCCTCAACAAAAAAAAGGGAAAGGGGATTTTACTGATCTCTCTACTTCATACTCAAACAAGAATATTATAAGATTAAAGGCTTAGAGGTAGAAAGGACCTTAGAGGTCATTTTGTTAAATCCCTTTATTTTACAGCTGAGGAAACTGAGGTCTTTTGAGGCTAAATAAATCACTCAAGATTACATAGATAGTAAGTTTACAGGCCCTCTGAGAGGGCATTGGCATATTAAACTGTAAACTTTAAAACTGCCCCACTTGCTTTGGTCTTCCCTTAAGTGACAAAAAGAATGCTGACTATAATAGCAGGACCTGAAGGATCTTGGAAAAGATTATTTCTTTTCTGCTCTAACCTTTCTCTTCTCCCACCTCTTTGCAAGCAAACATTTTACAATCTGACCTCTTGGATTTGTTGTTATTTCATTTTTTTCATTCTGATTGTCACTTCATATAAACAGATGATCTCAGCCTAGTGCCTTTCATTGTTAATGATTTTATAAATGCATGACTATCATAAAGAATAATTTTTTTAATTTTTTTAATTTTTTAATTTAATTTTTAAATTTTTAGGGTGCAAATGCTAAGAATCTTTCTTCTTCCAGTTCTGCTAATTTGTGAAAATCATCTACAGGCAATATTAGATTCATTTTGATTTTTTACTAACAACATAGTAGATTTTGGTAAAAAGAATGAGAATCCTTTTCCTTCCTAGATGTACTCTGAGTTACAGTTTCTAGGGTTATGCTTATGACTGAGGAATTTTGCTTCTCTCAGTCTCAAGAGAGAGACAGAGATAGACAGAAATGGGGGGGGGGGTAGAAGGGAAGGGGTGGGGGAAAAATAAAAGAGAGAGGAAAGGGATTAGAAATAATAGTCCCTGCCAGTAGCATGGGAAGTGGAGAAAGAATGTGAGATTTATGACTGCACTTTTCTGATACAGGAGTGGTAGGGAGGCAGATCTAGTCAACCAGCCACAGAAACACCTATGGTTTCATAAATATCAGTGGTGGATGGTTTATTTGAAAATGTTGCCAAGAATCAAAGTTGAGATCCGAAGTGCATAATTTGAAGAATTTCTCTTTGCCTATTTTAATATTTGGATAATAGCATCACAGTCCTTCAGCACCTCTCTCTGTATGCCTTTTTAAAGACTACTGTTGGTGACTTAGCAATCGTATTTATCAATTCTTTTCATCTTGCTTGACTTGAACTGACAGAGGAAAGCTATGTATTCTCTTACTACTTCCCTTATATTAGATCTCAACTCCTTAGCAATCTAACTTTGTTCAATTCTTCCTAGTCTGAGGATAATTCCTATTTGTAGAAAAAAAGAGAAACAATTTGAGACCTGAATAACTCTATCCAACTTTTATCCAATATCCTTTATCTTCTCATTCACCACAAGATTATATATATATTAGATATTAGATTATATATATTATATATATGGGATTCCCATTAGACCAGAAGAAGGCAAGCCCTATATTTTCTTCTTATCCAAAATATGTCATTAAAGACCTTTTTTTCTGAAGGCCACCAATCATAACTCAGTCTGCGCTTCAGAACTCCAGATTCTAATTTCTCAATTATGTATCTCTCTTTTGAATTTATCCTACCTTTTGTTGCTTACAAATTTTGTCAGTGTTTTTAAAATTAAATATTTTTTGATGAATTTTATGTCAGCTTCATTTCCAAATACATCCATCCCCCTTTCCATTTACCTCTTATATCATCTATTGAAATGATATTTTTTTTAAAAATAGAAAGAGGGGCAGCTAGGTGGCATAGTGGATAAAGCACCGGCCCTGGAGTCAGGAGTACCTGGGTTCAGGTCCAGTCTCAGACACTTAATAATTACCTAGCTGTGTGGCCTTGGGCAAGCCACTTAACCCCATTTGCATTGCAAAAAAAAATCCTAAAATAAAATCCTAAAATCCTAAAATATAGAAATAACAAACTGGTAAGCAAAACTAACCATATATAAATATAAATATAAATATATATATATATGTGATATGAATTATTTCAGAAAATCATCTCAGAATATTCTGAGAATATTCTGAAAATTATTTCAGGAAAAAAAATGTTCTAATCCATAGTGCCTAGTCTCTGGAAAGGTACAGAGTTTTGTATTTTTTTTTTTTGAAAACACCGGGGTCTGGGCAGCTAGGTGGTGCAGTGGAATAGAACACCAGCCCTGGAGTCAGGAGGACCTGAGTTCAAATCTGCCCTCATACACTTAAGAATTACCTAGCTGTGTGGCCTTGGGCAAGCCACTTAACCACATTTTCCTTTCAAAAACCTAAAAAAAAAAGTTTCTAGCTTCCTCTGTGGAGAGGAGAGAAATAATGGGCAAAGTATGTGGGCATTTGAAAAAACTTTCATGTACTATTTATTACTTTCACATTCTTACTTTCCTTATCACAGTTTCACTATATCATGGTTTGGCTTAAATAAAAAAATTTTAAAAAGAAAAGAAAATACCAGGATTATAATCATGATTCAATTCTCATATGTTTTATAATCATTTATTTTTTTCAGTTTTCTCCACATGTTGCTTTCAGCTTTGTCTTACTCTTCATCATCCCATGGACTTCTGACAATGGGATTTTCTGGGCAAAAATTCTGGAATTGTTTGCTATTTCCCTCTCCAGTGGATCACCAATCCATAGATTAAACTGAGGCTAAGTGATTTGCTCAAGGTCATAGAGCAGGAAGTTTCTGAGGCTAGATTTGAACTCACATCTTCCTGACTCTAAGCCTAGAACTTTATCCAATCCCAACACCACCTAGATGCCTTTATATGCCATATCCTTTTTATTTTATTTGGTTTTGCAAGGCAATGGAGTTAAGTTAAATTGCCCAAGGACACACAATTAAGTGATAAGTGTCTGGGGTCATACTTGAATTCAGGTCCTCCTGACTACAGGACTGGTGTCTGTCTATTCACTGCATCACCTAGCTGCCCCTTACTATATCTCTTTTAATTATATTCTTTGATTGTGTAGCCAAAGTGATAGCCATATAGTTTCATTTTTTTTCATAGGTATTATTTGTGACTTTGCCATCAGAATTTCATTCCTTAGTAATTAATACCTCCCTTCAGGCAACTAACAAAGACTATAGGATTTTAGTCAATAGAATTCTACCTATATTTTTTCTGGACTCTGACAAAATAAGACAAGCATATGAGACTCTGTAGGTTTCTTCTCTTCTACTCTAATAGGAATCCCAGATTCCTATTATTTCTGCTTTGATGATCAAATACTTTCTGTTAGAACAAATTAAGTACTGAATAACATTTTATTCTTATCACTTTCTCCTCATTTCTAAGAATGAAATTATAATTAAGGCAAGCAAAAATGTTATTATCTTTTCTGTTTCTGGCAATAAAATCAATTGCAAGATAGTTAAAGACACCCATGCCTTTGGGTCATCCTTGTCATCTCTATCATCAATTCCCTTCCTCTGTTCAAATGGTCTATGGTACTGCCACAGAAAATATTGCTTCTTTTTTCCCCTACACTGGTCTTTATCCAATTGCTCTTCATCAATGTTATGCCCTCAAGTTTCTGGATTGCTTTAGAAATATTATGTATGTGTATGTATATACATATTTTATATATAGATTATATAGATTTTATATATATGGGATTCCCATTAGAACAGAAGAAATCTACACATAGTCTCATATGCATGCTATATTTTGTCAGAATCAGGAGAAAATAAAGGTAGAATTCTGTGGACTAAAATTCCATAAGCTTAGTTCCCTGAAGAAAGGTATTAAAGCTTAAAGAATAAAATTCTAATAGTAAGCATTTTCTGTATGTATATATACAAATTCTAAACATTTTTCAGTTTTTTTCTTTTATTTTATTGGTACAAGGAACTCCCAGTGTGCAAACTCCCCTCTGTAACTGTTCCTACTAATAATAGTAGAGAGCTGCTTAGGTCTACAAAAACAAACCCATTCCAAGGCTCTCATTCAGCATAAGGACCCTAAACCTTGGGTTCTATAGTTATACAATTGAAGAGAGTAAAAAATAGGAAGTAGGGATTAAACTACTTTGTTCTTTATTGGTAGAGAAGATGGGGACTAACAAAGTTGGAAGCGGAAATAGTCACATGACTTTCCTGAAATCAGGTTGAAATTTAGCCTTATACAAATGATAGATAAAGGTAAATGGAGTTACTAACACTATTTTAATGCCATAGATCCCTAGTCATATTGTTTGTTGTTCATTCTTCTTGCAAATTATGTCCTCAGAATTAATGTGTTAATTAATTAATTAATGTCCCCTTTATATGTAGCCTGCTTTATTTATTATATCTGAAACTTTTAGTGGAAACTGAGAAGTTTTCTCCCTGTCTGTTCCATGGAGATGATGATTAAAGCCATGGAAGTTGATAGAGTCTTTGAAGGAGAGGTCAAAGAGAGAATAGAAGAGGGCTTAAAATAAAACCTAGGAACTATTGTAATTAAGATGTAAGAGGACTATGATTAACCAGTAAAATATGTAAAGAAATATTTGGAAAGTGAAATGCAGAACCATGAGGGTTATAATGGAAGCAAAGGGAGAAAATGGCAATAATTATAGTATTTGAAACTATTTTAGCACAATATTGCAAAATATTTTACACATATTATCTCAGAGCCTTACAACCACCACATATATCTTATCGCCATTTTACAGATAAAAATACTGAAGCTCAAAGAGCTTATGTGATTTGCTCATGCTTCCACAGTTAACATATATTGGTGATAACATTTGAACCTAAATCTTCCTGGCTCAATATTATACCATAGATGATTGTTAATTTAACATTGTTAAGAGTTAAGAAAGATGAAGGTAAAACTAAAGGTCATTGGAAATAGACAGAACAAAGGGAAACTGGAGATGCATCAAAGAGGAGACATGATCAGAGGAGGAGGTAAATATTTTTGAGGAGAAGTGTCATCTTTTTCTTTTGGATTGAACAGAGGTAGAATATGTTAGGATATCTGGAGAATTGGAGGAACAAGGAAAAGAATTGAAACAATCTATATCTTACTGCTTTAATCTTCCCCATAAAACAGGAGGTAAAGAGACTTGATGAGAAAGGGCCAATTGTTGAGGTTCTGAGGAGAAGTGATTTGAAATAGTCACTGTGGGAAGTGTGAAAGACATGAGATGAATAAGGGGAAATTCCATTCAGGACTGAGTGCCCAACGGAGGTTAAATAGCATCAATTTGGAGTGGATCAGATCAGTACAATTTTCAAGACTTTCTTTATGAATATGAACCAATTCCTGGATAGGCTAAGAGGATGCCAATGGTAGAAGTAACACACAATTATAGTTTGATAGATGATAAAATGATTGATGGATTCAAAAATAGTATATTCTCAAGATTATATTACAGAACTGATTAGTTACAGGTAAAGACTGCATCAGATGAAAAATTGAGTCAGAAAAGCAGATTCTAAGAAAAAATGAATTGAGGAATCAAAGGTCACAGTAAGGTTAAGAATGTTTATGGAAAGAGTAAGGGAATGTCAGGAGATCAGAGTCAGAAAGGGGAATTTCAGAGTTTAGATCTTCAAAGCAGAATAAATTTGAAAAGAATATCCTGACTTCTTGCTGTGTTCATTATATGTTTATATACTATACAAAACATATATTAAAAATGTTTGCTGTATCAACTTGAAGTAAACATGCATTTTTGGTATCCTTAAGTCTTCTATATATGTGACTGGTGGCACCAAGTTCTGATGATGACCTTATATTTATTTTTAGTTTTAGTTTTTTAGTTTTTGTGAGATAAATGGGGTTAAAGTGACTTACCGAAGGTCACAGAACTAGGTAATCATTAAGTATCATGGTCGAATTTGAACTCAGGTCCTCCTGACTCCAGGACCAGTATTCTATCCTCTGTGCCACCTAGCTGTCCCCGATTTTTTTTCATAGATAACTTGGCAATCTTTCACATGCAAAAGGGCTGCTTTAAAATCATTTTAAATAATTAATCATCCACATGGTCTCTTGCTTCCTTTCTATTGCTTCAAACATGACAACAAAACAAATCCTTACTCTGCAAAGTCATTCCATTAATTCCATTTAATCTAAAAACATGTATTAAGTGTAATCTCAACTCTCTGCATGGGCTGATTATTTCATACTTTCTCTCTTTTTGTCTTTTTTCTCTCTTTCTCCATTTCTTGGGCTTTATTTCACCAGCTTCTACACATCTACACAGTAGATGTTCAGTTAATCATTATTTAATTGAAGCAAAGTACACATTATATGCAAGTCATTGTGCCAGATGTTGGGTATTCTTTTGCTAGAGAAAAATTAAAAAGAATGCTTATACTCGTGGGACTTTCCTTCTTTAAGGAGAGACAGCATTTATCCAGATAAACACAATTCTTTCCCAATTCCCACTCTCACTAGCACATTGAGAGAATACCACTTATCTCCCTCTTAAGATTTTAGGGATATGTATCCCTGAAGGCTTGAATGTTTCTTTCAAATGCAATTGACTTTAGTCTCATCTAATAAGTTCTTCTCAATATAATTTTGCCTATTATCTCTCCCATATCATCTAATTAGCATCAGTTAATATTTCCTCAATATTTTCAACACTATTGGGTAGTGTTCTAGTCATTTAACAATTAGCATCAATTATTAGCTTTTACAAAACCCATTATTAACTGACAAGAATATTATTCCCCCACCCCCCCTCCAAAAAAAAAACCTGGAGGTACAACTTCCCCTTTGTCCCTGGAGAGGGTGGGTTCAACCTTAAAGTAACTCTTACAAAGCACTTAGACCAAGTTCATTTCTGACAGCAACTTAGGCAAAGCATAAAGTCCCTTGCTTACAGAATCTAATAGCTGGTGTTGATATACTACTTGGGGTTCCACTCTCTGGGTCAGCAAATTACATACTCTGCTATGGTACCCCTTAATTGACTAATTTCCTTTCGTCCTAAGATAATGCAAATATCTCCCTCCTAGCAAAGTTTGGTTAGCCAAAGGGGCAAACTTTTGGGAAGGGGCTTCACTTTATATTATAAAAGTGGAGTAAAATTATTATCATTTTTTATAAGTATGGTAGCTGGGACTTCACCTGTGGGAAAGGGGATTTTTGAGCCACTGGATAAGGTGGGGCTGAGTTAAGTCCCCATGCAAGAAGATGGTGGAGCCTCAATATGTGTCTGTGTTTGTGTTTGTGTGTGTGTGTGTGTGTGTGTGTGTGTGTACACATACATATATATATATATATGTATTTATATACATATATACATATATAATATAAAGGAAATACCTATCCTCTTTATTAGGTTCCTAAGGAAGTGTTAAATTTGTTCCTAATAGTGGATGATTCCTGGTACCAGTATGGCTGCAGGATAAGTTGTATATAATAGAACTGCTACTTCTTCACTATTTTAATTCATTTAGTATAGGCCTGGAGAAGAAAAACAAGGTTAGACATCTCATCCATTCTATATAACTAAAGTTTCTGATGCTGTTCTATCATGATTATTTTATTCTAGAATATTATGAACTGTTCTTAACATTATTTTCCCTTCTGTTTAAAAATTATTATTGGTATTGCTTTCAGTTGGTTTTAATGACTCCCCCCAAAAATGTTATGCATATTGCTTTTAAGTGATGGGATTTAGAGAGGGAATAGCTATTACAGCTCTTGGATACAGCCAGTCCTTTGCTGCCCCTTGGCTCTGCTCCATCTAATGCTTTACAAGGCTGGAGGTTTGAATTATAAAAGGATTGATCTAGGAAAGGAAAGAATTTTCCAAAATATTTTCTTGACTTCAAACTGCCTTTAGAGCTGTTCCTCCAATTTCTGAGTGGAATGGGAGTTGTGTTTTGTATACTTTTTAAAATTGTTATTTGTTTTTGAGCATCAATTATTAAAATAGTTTTAATTGCATTTGATGGATCAAGAGTGCTAGTTTCATCTAAAAATAAAAAAACCCAAAAGAAACAAAAAAAATTTGAACTTGTTAGGCAAAGTCAATTTTTGACTTAGTTCACTCGAACTTCCATGTAAATAGTAACATCTGAGACCTGAGAAGAAATTTGAGACCAGTTAAGGATTGTGAAGAAGTAATTTTAGGCATGCAGGAGAACCTGTGAAAAAGCAAAGAAGCAAAATATCAATGCTGAATTCAAGGAATAGCCAGCAGGTTGAGGAATATTGTGAAATTAACTTGGAAGATAGGCTGAAGACAACTCTAGAGATTTTTTGATGTTTCCATTGTGTCCTGCTCTTTATGATACCATATTTTTTTCCTTAACAAAGAAACAGGAATGTTTCCTTCTCTACCTCATTTTACAGATGAATCACAAAACTAGTAAGGGTCTGAGATTCCTTTGAACTTAGGAAGATAGTTTTCTGATTCCTGGCCCTGCACCCATCCAATGAGCCACCTAGCTATCCCTATTCTGGGACTAGGGATTAAAAAAAAAGTGAAAAAAGAGTATTAAGGATGGTGGAAATTAAACCCAAGCAGGGCAGTTTTAAAATTGCATGTTTAATTTAATATGTATTTGAAAAGAAAATATCTCCATAATAGAGAATGAATTCCTGTATAATTTGCTTCTGTTCTATAACATATATATATGCATATATATATATATATATATATATATATATATATATATATATATATATATATATATAGAGAGAGAGAGAGAGAGAGAGAGAGAGAGAGAGAGAGAGAGAGAGAGAGAGAGAGAGAGGTTCATATTTTATTTGGTGCATTTTTTTAGTTCTGAATAATTAAAAAAATTCTATCCATAAATAGCAAACTAAGGAATCTACCTTTTATTTTAGAGGCAATAGGGAACCCAAGAAGCTTTTTTTTATTTTTTATTTTTTTGCTGAGCAATGACATGGTCAGAGTTGGTACACAAGAGTAAAGAACATATCTATAACTTCAAGAATAGATATATATTTGTAGTGAATTTGAAGCTCTGTATTGCCACAGGGTCTATCCTTTCACATTGCTTGCTCCTTAGTTCAAGTCTGCCTGTTGCGGTTTCCAAAGATCTAGAACCATACTGCCAATTAACTTGCAGATAAAATATTGCTGATTATTAAATATTTAGAGATTGAAGACTGAAGATTTAAGGCCACTGAAAAGGCAAAGGAATTTGAATGTTCTCTGGGATGTTAAAACTGCTCAGGATTTTATTATGGCAAAATATTATTACAATGTACATTAGCCAAAATTAGTAAGAAAAGTAGTAAGCACCCTGAGGACAGGCCCGGTGATGTCTGAGAGACAGAGAGAGAGAGAGAGAGAGAGAGAGAGAGAGAGAGAGAGAGAGAGAGAGAGAGAGAGAGAGAGACAGAAAGAGAGGGCAGGCAGCCATGAGACTTGGCTTAACCAAGCCCACGGCATTCCTTGGAGCTCCACATGGATTAAGAAGAGCCAGAGAAAGCCCCATCCTTCTGAATGGGATACCAGATGGAGCAAAAGAGCTTGAAGGAGCAATACTAGTGGTCCCACAACTTGGGCCAGGTATCTTCCAATGGCAAACTACATACTGGTCCTTCCTGTCCCAAGGTGCTGGACCCCCAATTTCAACACATCATTTCTTGTTGTGTTAGTGACCAGGCCAAGGTTAAATGAAGGAGAAAATGGGGGACAAGATACAAACAACAGTGTCAAGGGGAGGCAAGGTACAAACAACAGGGGTCCGTTTACATCTACAGTTTACATCTCAAGAATGGGGAATCTCCATCCATTTAACAAGATTACAGTTTTTGCTTCTGCTACATTCATAATTTACTTCATCATTTCCCTGCATCACTATGATTTTATAGTTAATGTTGATTTTATAGTTATTGTTGTTTTATAGTTAATGTTGAAATTGAAAAACAGTCTGTAACTTTCAAGACTATATTAGAAGATTTGGAAAGGGATGATGAACAGGATGATGACCTAGTTCCTCTACCAAATATTAATGCATTGAGATTAAAAATTGAAATTTAGGGCTGTACCTATCACATGGCTGAGCCTCCTTAAACTTCCAATAATAATGAGAACAAAGAGAAATAAACAAACTACACACACACACACACACACACACACACACACAAAAAACAAACACAGACACACACACACACACAAAAACAAACACAGACACACACACATATATATATATATATATATATACATATATATATATTCCTGTTTGGGAACAAGAATTTTTGAAAGTTGAACCAGGAACCTTATTTGAACTTATTCTGTCTATAATCTATTCAGACATGAAAGACTGTCCTGATGTGACATAGAAGATAGTTTTAAATATGATCAAGAAATTACCTCCTGAAAAGTTTCAGGAAATATTCAACACTAAGAATGACTTTACCATAGAAAAAAATGTAACTGTCCATGAAAAAAAAAATGCAATGTGAAGAGAATTAAGTTGTGAGCCTACAGCACCATGAGCATCATTACAAATATGGTTGCATCACTTTTTATTTTTTTACAAAAAAGCTCTTCTAGTATATTAAAGCAAACAGAGGTTATTTGACTTGCCCAGGTCCCACAACTATTAAGTCTAAAGCTAGATTTGACCTCAAGCTTTTCCAACTCCAGGTCAATTGTTCTATCCATTGAACCACTTAGGTATAATGGTTAGTTTATGACAAATGCAGTAGCAAATGTTTTACATTAGAAGAATATCAATTGTTCATGCTGCATGTGTAGTATTTTCTGAGGTCAGAGACTAATTCTATAATTGTACTAAATAAATATAATCAGGATAAATTTTTTGACTATTACCTTAAATTTAGAAAAAAAAACCTGATATCTTATGGTCTGATCTTGCTATCTCTTATACTTTATGCTTCTTCCTTAAGGATATGATTTCTCTCTCATCACACTCAATTTGGATCAATGTATACCATGAAAACAATATAAGGACTGACAAATTACCTTCCGTGGGGGGTGGGGGGGAGGGAAGTAAGATTAGGGGAGAAATTTTAAAACTCAAAATAAATAAAATCTTTAATAAAAAAAAGAAAAAGAGTAAAGGTAACTGAAAATAAAAAGGATATTTTTGACTTTTATCTGAATAAGAATGATATAATAAATAATAATATCAACAATAATATAATTTATATAGAGACTTAAGTTTTTATAAATACTTTACAAGTATATGATTTTATCCATACAAAAAACCCTGGAAGATTAGTGCTATTATTATCCTCATTTTAGAAACAGGAAACTGAAACAAAGATTAAGTGGTTTGCTGAAGTTAACAAATCAATTAAGTATCTTTGGTCAGATTTGAACCCAGTTTTTCCTGACTTCAGGTGTAACACTTTATTTCACACATAAAGAAACACTGAGTTTTCTTTTCTTAATTATAAAACACTTCATCAAGCTATTATTCAGTTTTAACCTTGAGTTTTCTTGCTAGCTGAATTTCCTTAAGATGAAGATTGCCATTCTAGTATATTTAATCAATTACAAAAGTTTTCTGACATTAAAAAAAATAGCTGTCATTAAGAATTATAAAATAGAGATGCTGTATAGATCTGTTGGAATAAGGAGGGAGAAGTTTTCTTTTAAATTGAAAATAGGAGAAAAGAAAAATATTATTTTTTTAATGATTATATCTTTTATATGCTCTTTTTAAAAATATATTTATTTAAGGCAATGGGGTTAAGTGACTTGCTCAAATTGACACAGCTTGGTAATTATTTGATTTGAACTCAAATCCTCCTGACTCCAGGGCTGGTGTGCTATCCACTGCATCACCTAACTGTCCATAGATGGCCCTTTAAAGTTCATAAAGCACTTTCCTCATGACAATTCTCTGAAGTATCATTAATCTGATTTTACATATGAGAAAACTGGGATGCTTAAGTGTTAAGCAACTGTTAAGTACAGCAGTCTCCACTGGAGAGTACTCCCCATAGACATAGGTTTGACTCTATGCTGTTTAATGTTATCAATACTTTGAATGAAGACATGAATCAGATTTTTTTTTCAGATGAAATGAAACTAGGAAGTATAGCTAGCATATTTGGGAATAGTCAGGATTCTAAAAAGATCTTGGTGGGGCAGCTAGGTAGCACAGTGGATAGAGCACTGGTCCTAGATTAAGGAGGGCCTGAGTTCAAATCCAACCTTAGACACTTGATAATTACCTAACTGTGTGACCTTGGACAAGTCACTTAACCCTACTGCCTTGCAAAAAAAAGAGATCTTGATAAACTGGAATATTGAGTCACATCCAGTAAGTTAAAACTTTATAGGAACAATATTATTTTGCACTTTTTAAAACCATCTTCACAAGTATAAGATTGAAGAAGCATGTCTAGATATCATTTCATCTGATCTAAGGATTTTACTGGAATATAAGATACAGAAGCCCAAAATAGTTGATGCATATTCAGGCTCCATTGTGAGAATCTCTCTTTAGTAATAAGGAAGTAGCAATCCCACTTTACTCTCCCATTTGACCCAGAGCTTTCTAGGTTTGTAGCCTAAGGAGACAAATGATGAGATGAAAGTCCTTTCATATATCCTAAAATATTTAAAATAGCACTCTTTTTTGGCAGCAAGAAACTGGAAACAAAGTAGATGTTCTTTGCCTGGGATAGCTTGGCAATTATGATAACAGTGCAATGGAAGAGTATTGTGCCCTAAGAATTGAAAAATATGATGACTACAGAGAATCATGAAAAGATTTTCATGAATTGATGCAGAATATACTAAATAGAGGCAAGAAATTAATATGTGCAATGACTTCCATAATGAAAGCAACTACAAAATGACCTGAATGTTGCAAAAACATAAAGAAGAAGCAAAGATCAAGAAAGAATTAGGAAAATATACTCCCATTCCATTTTTTGCAGTGTTAGGAAGTCTGAGTGATATGTGTGTGTATGTATATATATATATATATATTATATATATATATACATATATAGAGAGAGATATAGATATTATTGCACATGATTTTAGAATTTTAGGATATGTTATTTCTTATAAGGGGTGGTTCCCTGAGAGGGTAAAAAGAGAATGATAATTCAAAATCTGGTGGCATATATATATATATATATATATATATATATATATATATATATATCAAACAAAAGGTAATGATAAAATTTTATTTTATAAAATGCCAAGAGACAAATTTGGGTTTGATGTCAGGAAAAACTTCCTAAGAATTGAAACTCTTCAGAAGAATGCGCTAGTTTAAAAGATGCCATGGGATTTCTCTCATTGGATGGCTTCAAAGTAGAGATTATATGACTAATTGTCAGGTATGTTCTAGTGGGGAATAGACCCCACTGTATAATTTATGGTTTACATACATGTCGGGTATGGTTCAGAATACCATAGAGTACCCTTCCAACTCTGCAGTTTTGTGATTCTCCTGTCACAAAACTTATAGGGAGGTAAGATTTGAACATATATATGTATATGTATATGTATATGTATATGTATATGTATATGTATGTATATATACATATATATGTATATAATATAGATATATAATATAGATAGACATAGATATAGATATGGATATGGATATAGATATATAGATATAGATGATATAGAGATATATATCTATATTTGACAAGACAATGTGGTTAATTGACTTGCCCAAGGTCACATAGCTAAAACTAAGTAGTTATTACATGTCTAAGGTCACATTTGAATTCAGGTCCTCCTGACTCCAGGACCAGTGCTCTATTCACTTCACTACCTAGCTGCCCCTGAACCTAAATTTTTGTTCCAAGTCAAGTACTTTTTTAAAAAATATACTATATTGCCTTTCTGTTAGCAGATCTAAACATAGCAGTGTTGAAGGGCAAAATTCACTTTAAAAGAAATAGAATTTGGAATTTTAGTTTCCTTACAGGCAGAATTAAGTAATTAATTAAGTAATCAATTAAATGATTAATGCTTTTAACATTAAGTAATCAATACTTTTAACTGGCATACTACTATTTTTTCTATTACCTGCAAACTAAAAAGTTTGAGGCTGCAACACATGATTATTAATAATTTGAGTAATAATTTTTAGTAAAATAAAGCAGTCAATATTTTGATACTTGACAGATTTCTTTAGTCAGTTGTTTTAGTACCTCCAGTGACAAAAACAAATTTGGTGATGAGTTGAAAGGAAATTTGACAAAGCAAAAAAAAAAACCCCACAAATTTTGCAGGAGGGGAAAGGTAAGGGAATAAATATATATATTATCTAAGCTAAACATTATACAAACATGTTATTTTATCCTTATTTTAATGTAGTGGAGTAATAGGTATTATTATTATTATTATCCCCACTTTAGAACTTTTTGGAGATAGTTGAGGCAAACAGTTTAGTGACTTGTCCAAGGTCTCAGAGCTATTAAGTGTCTGAAATGGATTTTTTTTAAGTCTACTCTTCCTGATTCTAGACCCAATACTCTAATCCCTGGGGCATTCAGCTATTGCTGGGAGCTACTTCCAATTTTCTTCACTTTTCCCAGCCATCTTTATAGCTCTAGAATCCTCCTGCATGATAATCTGCTCTTTGGTTTAACCTAGATCATGACCATAAAATTCTTGATCTTTTTCTTGACCTTTTTCTAGCCTTCCAAGACATTTTCATCAACTTTCTCCACAAGATACATCTTTATTGCCAGAAGAACCTTGGAAATCATCTAGTCTAATTGCCTTATTACATCGTTGTGGAAACTAAGGTCCAGAGAGGTTAAGTGATTAGTCCAGTACTATATAAGTAACAGATCTCTGGGCAACTAGGTTGTGCAATGGATAGAATACCAGGCCTGAAGTCAGAAAAGACTTGAGGTCAAATCTGATATCAGATATTTACTAACTGGGTAACTCTGGGTAAAGCATTTAATTTCGTTTGCCTCAGTTTTATTCATCTATAAAATGAAGTGAGAAAGAAATGGCAAACCACTCTAGAATCTTTGTCAAGAAAACCCTGAATGGAGTCACAAAGAGTCAGTCACAACCAAAATGACTGAACATCAACAATAAATCTCTCTCTCTCTTTTTTAAACAGTAGATCTCTAATTC
The DNA here is from genome assembly GCF_037893015.1 of Macrotis lagotis. NCBI lineage: Eukaryota > Metazoa > Chordata > Mammalia > Peramelemorphia > Peramelidae > Macrotis > Macrotis lagotis. Next base: position 625,357,174 of record NC_133658.1, read on the forward strand.
AAATGCAGGATCCCTGATTTAATATATACAATTCTTTCTACCAACTAGTGCCGATGCACGTTTGTCCTCGATTCTTCTCTCTGTTCTCTATTTTCCCTAATCTTCCTCCACTGTCTCTCTGAACTGAAATTTGATTCTAGTTATTTTTCTGTTTTAATTTCTAAGATGTTCTCAGTTTTCTGGTGGTTTTTATATGTATATTTATCTCTATCTATCTATATAGATAGAGACATAGATCAATGTATAAGCATACACACACATTATACATATATTTATGCATACATATATAAAGACCTACACACATGCATATACATGTATTATATGTATGTATGTATTATTACAATGTATATTCAGGTTTCTATTGCTGGTAGGAAAAATGCATGGTTTAACTAATCTATATAGGATTTCTTACATTCACTAAGAAACCCAACATTCTTTCATTCATTCATTTGCGACTGGACCTATCATTTCATCAGCCTTTGAATTTCTACTGAGGAAATTTCCTTGGCCAATTCAAGAAGGAAACCTGGCCTGTAGCAGGTAGTTTTAAATAACTAAAACATTATATAATTAGTATGTATCAATGGCAGAATATGAACCCAAGTCTTCCTGTCTTTAAATCCAACCAACTCTCTCCCAACTTTCTCTATCCTACAACCAACTATTAAAAAGTACAAGCCAATAAAACAAACTTCTGAAAGAAATTAAGTTGATGAATTAGATAACTAACTTTCTACTAAACCCATACATTAATATCTCATAACACACAGATGATTCTGGCTTCTCAAAGGCTCTGTCAACTGACAACACAAAAAAGGATAAGAAGAATCTGGATTGGAGATGACTTTCATTGAGTAGTTACTATAAGTACTAGAATAAAAGCATAGCATAATGAAAATGAACAACTAATGATCAATTGTATAATTGCTAAAAAGGGTGAGGTTGAATGAGGAATGAAAAGGTTTGATCAGCTGCTATGGGAAGAAAAATAGCAAATCAGGGAGTTATCAAAGAATTGTTTTGCTTCAATGAAGGTCTAGTTTAGATTATGTAATAAAATTTTTAGTCAGCACTATTTCTTGATTTTCTCTAGATATTATTAGAAGGACACAAATAGTAGATGTAAAGATAAGTTTGATGCCTCTACTCAATTTACTGGGTCTTTACTCAGTTCATTGTGGTTTAATCAGTATCAGTGATCGTGTTAGTGAATTAAGCAGAATAGTTTTAAATTTGAGTTAGCTACACTAATTATTTCTGTTAGATAAAGAGTTATGTTAAATTAATTCACCATATTTTGATGCTTACATTAATTGCACTGGATTTATCATATAGATTCATACTGTATTAGTTAAGTCTGGTATATGAATTTATTAATACTATCCCCAACCCACTCCAGTTCTAAGGGTCCTCTTCTTGAAATAAGGTTTTGTAAGCCTCAACAATACTTACTTCATCCCTATGAATCACTACCTCCCACTTCTAAGGTCCCTTTGCTTCAAGACTGAAACTTCTCTGATTCCCTTGGAAACAACTAATCATACACTAGAGCTTAATAGCCTGCAGGAGGTCCAAGACTTTGCTGACTGGGTCTTATGACCCTTGGAATGCCTCAGCTGAGATGGTTTGCAGTTGTAAGTAACAGTCTGTAGTTGATGACTTAAGAAAGACCTACTGGTAAAATGGTTATGATTGATGGGCATTGTCCTTGGCCAGTCATGGGAAGATTAACCAATCATACGATCTCCATGCTTCTGAAAGAATCACCCAAGGACTAAGGGACTTCACAAAGACTTCCCACAGTCTATAAAAACCCTCAGTCCCTGAGCATCAGGGTCCTTGTCCATGAGGAATGTCTTGGACCCAATTGGTTAGTGTCCATTGATCTCCCTAATAAATTGATTAATCATGCTTGGATCTCTGTTTCAGTGACTTTTTTGTTGCAGATTGGAATTTTGTGGCCCACAGAGGAAATGAGGCAGATGGTCAAAGTAATTCAGTGTTGCAGTATGGTAGGCATGATCAGCACTAGAACAAGACGGCAAGGAATTCAATTATGAAGAATAGGGAAGAGTTAAAATGATTCACCAAGGAAGCTAAAAGAATTTAGGAAGAAACTTAATCTAGAAAACATTCTTATCTTTTTTGTCATACAGAGGGAAAAGTTGTTATCAGTTCCCTATACAAGCTCATTTGTAAAACACTATAAAAACACTATAAAGAAGAATGGGGAGATTATAATCAATACTGCCTCATAAAACAACAAAAGAAAATAGAGGCAGAAACTACAAGAATGTTGGGTGTATCTTAGGGATTTATACAAGGGCAGAGGTAATAGTAACACACACATGCACACACACACACACACACACACACACACACACACACACACACAAAACCAAAACTCAAAGAAACAAAATAAAACAAAAACCATGGTTAAACTATGACCCATTGAAGTTATGAGCAAGGCACTGAAGACACAGGAACAAAATGTACCCATCCTCAATCTGAATTAACAGACAGCACTTTAATTGTAATTTGAATATATTTCATACTTTTAAGGAAAGATTTGTTCACACATACTATTGTGAAATATCTCATTTCCCAGAGGTACTTTCAGCATTCCGAAATCCAATATGCAAATTTAGAGCTAATTGGAATTAATCAGTGTATAACCCTTTTTCTCATGTTGTCATAATGCTGAAACCAAGAGAGAAGGAAATTAATAAGTCTTCTTCAGTCTTCCACCCAGCCTGAGAAGAATGTTCTTTCCTATATTCATATTAGAAAGTGATGTTCCTGAGTTCACTAGAGTCATGGGGACACATACCATTTCTTGAGTCACATGCTTAATTGTAGACCCTAAATCCTGTAAGCTTTAGAATGCATTTTTTTTGTATTAAGCCTTTCATTTCCTAAAAGCTTAATGTAATGCACTTTGAATGACTGTCTTCCGTCAAGATAATTTGAGAACTGCAGACCCACTGTAAGCTGCTTGTTGTGTTAGGATATATTCCATAGGTATGTTCAAAAGATATTACTCCTGCAGGAAATCAGATTAGTGTTCAAAATGTGTTTTTTTCCCAAGCTGATGGCCTTCAAACTCAGGTGATCCCTAAAGCAGATTTTCTGCTGGGATTAAGAATCGACTTGTTTTGAAAGTCAAAATTGTTAGACCCAGTTGTTTAGTTTTTGCTGTTTTTCTTAGATTCTTTTCTGAAGTTAGACATAAGAAAGTTAATGGCGATTTATTCACCCAGCCCTGTGAGCATATTTGCAAGTGTGCTGTTCTAGTTATCATAGCTCCCACATTTCCCTGGTAGATTATTACTATACATTAAAGTAACTCAAGATGTGTAATTTTTTAAATGATGCATTTTGCTTGAAAAATATATAAAAATTCATAATTATAAAATGAATAAATGGGGTTATTTTGATGCATTTTAGTTCCTTAAAAAGAACTAGCTTCTGCTAGAGTTAAAATGTGAAGTGATTTACATGCAACTTGGAAGTAACCTAACAAACAACTAGATAAAAAAAAGTCACAGAATTAATGAATTTCAAGGAATATCTTCTGGAAGACTATACTATCACTAATTAACTCCCCATCCATTCTAGAATGCTCTCTACTGGAGGTGTCAAACACAGCCTTAACTGTATGCTCTCTACAATACTTCAGAGTGTAGTAAAAATCAGATTGAAGTGTAACTGAGAAATATTTAACTATATAAAATGTATTAAAACTTGGATAATATTTTATTTTAAAGCTATTTCAATATGCAGCTGCAGGAATCTTTATTTATGGCTTAATGGCCTCTTTTTCTAATTAAGTTTGACACCAATGCTCTAGATCTCACATGCTAATGGAAACCTGTTCATTTATGAAATACATACATCCTTGGGCACTATAATACTTCCACTTCTGATTGTTCTTTTCTTTATCTTCTCATTTCAATTCCCCCCAGCATATAGAGAGACAAATCAATTCCTACATGGAAATAATTCTTTACTCCTATTTCTAATACATTCCTTCTAACATCACCTTTTCTCAACTACTATTCCTCTGAAGTTTACTCCATTCATTTGAATTACCTAACCTAAAATCTTATTATTGTCACATATCACTCTCCAGATCACTTTCCCCTTCTCTTTCACAAGGTGGGCAATGCCTGGCTCATAGTCTTTCTTTAAACCTAAATTCTGTCTTTGTACTTGGGAATTTTTCAATATACCCAATGACGTTCCCTAGAATACTCTGGTCTCCCAGATCCATCAATTTCTTCAACTCCTGCTACTGACATTTTTACTTTTTCTCAGGCACCCTGAGGTATGATAAGTCTTTCATTCTCATCATCATCTGTAACTACTGGTGCCATGAAATTGTTTTTTTTAATTCACAGACTTGAAGTTTAAGAATCCCTGGTTTTGAATACTGAAAATAATGTTTGTAATAGCAATTTACTGTTATTGATATTAAAGTATCAGAAGAAATAGTTTATTTAGAAAATTTCTTCACTTGATAATTTTCTAATATTTGCTAAATTCCCTTCCTATTCCTCAGAAAAGTATAAGAGAAAGATTTTTAACACAGGATTTAAAAGAACAGAAAGACAAAAACATAGAAACAGATGAGTCATTCTAACTTAGAATCTCCCAGAAAGTAAAATCCCAAGAGACTTTTGGAATCTGGATGGTCCTGTAAACAAAAACCTTACTTTCTCCTGGACACATCTAATCAGTTCTCTATCCTATTAACTTCAAAAATAAAAAAAAAATACCTTTTGTTACCTTTCTTTCCTCTCTAATTTGAACAGACTCCAAGTTTATCTCCATATCTGAGTTACATTCCATTTTAGACTATGACCAGGGTAATTCATGATAGATAATAGTTATTTATGGTTTGCAAAGCACTTTACATTTAGCTTATCATTTTCTCTTCATAACAATTTGGGGTGGTAGGTAATATTGCTATCCACATTTTACACATGAGGAAACTGTTTTCTTTTAAAGTCACTTTCTTAGGATGACACAGTTACTGTCTGAACTTAAAATATTCCTGATTCCAAATGTAGTATTTTATTTATTATGGCTGTTTGTGTCCTTTCTTGTAACTACAAATCTTGTAAATGGAAAGAACTTTTTGGGAGTGGTATAATATTTTAATAGGGATTCCTTTCATTTGAGAGACAGTATTGCCTAATGGATGATGATTTGACCTCAAAGTCAAGAAGATATAAATTCACATCTTATATATACTACTGTATTATCCTGAAGATAAGACCTAATCATATGAATTTTTGCTCTGAAAGACTCATTAGAGCTTATTTTCAGGGGATGTCTGGAGACAGGCAGTCATTCCTGTGATAAACACTATATGATCTATTCTTCTTTCTGCAGGAACATTTTTCATGTCTTTAAGGTCCTGGCTGAATCCTAGACTAACAGATGTCTTTGTCCACCTCTCAAAACAATGGACCCATTTCCTTATAACTGCTCGTATGTTCTAGGCATTTTTGGTTTCAAAAACACAAATATCTGAAATATGCTCAGCCTTATCTTTCTTATCTTTTTAGTGATGATTAGAGATGGGACTTTCTTTCCATCTAAACTTTACCAAGTGCACAATTTACTCCTGAATTGTGTCTGTACTCCAATTGGTTGTTTGGCAATAAGTTTTGAGTTCATCTGTTGGAATGGAGGAAATCTTGAAAGGAGAGATGGTCAGAGGAAAGATTCCTTTTTTTGTCACTCTTATTCCTCACTTTTTCTATAGGGTCTGAAGTAAACCCAAGGATGAAGTCCAGTTCTTAGAAAAATCGCAGAATCTAAAGTGCAAGAGGACTCAGAAATATACCAGTTAAAAATTGTTCCTGAATGAGTTGACTCTTAGTCATATCCTCAACAAGGGCCATCCAACTTTTAGTTTTACTTATTAATTCAATGTTTTTCTTAAACAATTCATTAATAGCATTTATTTTATAGGATTTTCAATTTAATTCTTAATCGGGAATTTTTAGTTTATTCTATTTTCTAATTTCATATAAAGAACTGATAAATAGAGGCATAAAAGTAAGTAAAGAATGATTTTACATTGATATGTACATATACACATATTTGTGTCTAATGGTAGCCATTTATAGAATGGAGGGTAAGGAAGAAAAAAAAAGACCAAAAAAAGAAAGTTAAATAACTTTAATATATTTCAAATTGATAGTTGAACATAATAAATTTGCAGTTTCATGTGCAATCATCTTTGTTTTTCTATCCTAATATGTTTTGGAAATGTTCATTTTATTTCTTAAGTCTAGAATAAAATATATTCAAAGGAACCCCACAAAAATATGTAACCCAAAACAAACAGACAAAGAAGCAAAAACAAAGGTTATCCAGCCCTGCCTGAAGAAAGGTCACCGGGGAGAGGTCTATCATTTCCCTGATGCTTTTGGTTTTGTATAGCTCCCGGAACTGAAATTTCCTTACATCAAAATAAAATCCACAATGTGGTAACTTCTACTTAGTGCTGCCAGTTCTATCTTTTGAGTATGAATAACAAATTGACCGTTTCATATAGCTTTTGCTAATAGTATACCAAAAAGAATATATAAATAACAAATCAGAGGGTAGTAGGGCTGGTAATATTGAAGTGACTTCTTTATGATAGCAAAGGAGTTTGTCTCCAGTACAACCACACCTACTCTCATTCTCATCTCCTCTATTTCCCCACCTTGTGACTGGAGCAGGCATTCCCTTGTAGGGTGAGCTCTGATGCTAAGAGCAGCATATCTCCAGAACTCTATAGTCTTGTTAGCTTCCCATTCCTCCTGGACTCATTTTACCTACAGAATGTTAATCCATAGGATTCTACCTATCTTTCTCTTTGAAATCTGTATGCCTCAAATCTAAAGTATGTGTCAGACTATTACCAGTTTCCCTCTCTTCTTTCAAAAAAAACACCTCATAATCTCTATTTTAAGCCATGGTTCAGAAAATCGCATTCCAAGATTGTGAAACAAATAATTTTGTTTTTGAAATATCTAGGACTTTAGTTCCCTACCCTATGCTCTCTTACCCTTTTCTCTACTTTCTATATCAAAGCCTGCTCTCAGAAAAGTTTATTAGAAATAAACTTATTTAAAAAACAGAAAAAAGGAAAATAAAAAAGAAATCTCATTTGTAAAATTACAATGACTGCATCTTTTATACACACTTGCACTTTTAATTTTTTTGCATTTGTGTAGGGAGCATTCTGCAAGGGGATATGCTCTATGAATATATATCAGTAACTGGTTGGTAATTAATAGTTGGATCATTAAGAAGTTGCTACTTGCCAGAGATTATGTTGTAAATAAATATCAGAGCAAAACCTGAACTCAGGTTTTCCTAACTGAGACAGATTCATTGTCCACAATGTCATGCTATCTCTCAATTACATTTCAATATTAATTCAAGGAAAGGAAACAGTAACATCAGAATATTAAGCATAATAATTAGTTGGAGAAGGAATTTGGAGTAATAGAAAAATCTTTCCACTGTCCATCAGTGATGCAGTTTACATAAAGCATATTAAAAAACTGTATAGTTTAAGATATGGAGGAAAATAAGTAGAAAGTAAAAGTTGATAGAGGACACAGATACTAGAATATAGAAAAAAAAAGGTTTATGCCTGCAGAAAAGGAAAACTGTAGATTTTCTAAAAGTTTCATCTAATTTTTTCAGTAGCCAGAACCATATCTGCCCCACATAATTATATTTATGCATTAAGATATATATATATATATATATATATATATATATATATATTACAAAGGAATCACCAGTGTATCAGGCAGCATTGGCCAATGGAAGTTAGAAATTAGAAGACTTGAGATTGAATTAGTAACTGCTCATCAATACAAAATAAATAAAACTTGACTGCTATATTCTACAATATATGCCATGAAGAGTAGAATTTGTTTTTAAAAAGTTAAAGATTCATTTGTTTAAAAAAAGGAACTGAGTAATTTTAACAAAATTTTACTTTGTTCATTAGTGATATTTAATCAGAAGACGTGGCTCCAAATCCTGGTTCTACAAATTAACGATTTTTATGACTTTGGAAATAATTAGTACAGTGGACAGAATATAGGACCTTACTAGCTGTGTGACCCTGGGTAAGTCACTTAAATCCTCTTTATCTCAGGTCCTTATCTATAAAATGAGTTGGAGAAGAAAACGACAAGCTGTTCCAGTATCATTGACAAGAAAACCTCAAATGGGGCCATAATGACTGAAAACAAACAACAATAATAATAATAAAGGAAGTCTCTATCCTTTGAACCTCATGTTGCTCATCTATAAAGAGGGCTTTGGACTGGATGATATTTAGGGTTCCTTTCAGCTTTGAATCTTTCCAGTCACTTCACTTCCTTTCACTGCCAAATTTATAAAGATAACTGTCAGCACTTGATATTTCCTCCCCACCTTTTCATTTCTTGGTTTTGGCAACCATATTTTAGGATATATTATTCTTGGAATTAACTCTTTCAAATGTTCTCCTAATTGTCATCTTCAATGGTCTTTCTCCTACTAAATCTTTTTTTTTACCTTTTTACCTTTTCACACTGCACTACTTAACATCCTGAGTTCCATGAAACTCTCTCTTCCATTGTTTTTTGATTGTTTTGTGAACATCATATTTATTCTTCACTTATTTATAAGAAATTGCTTTTTTATATTTTCTTAGCTCCATTTCCTTGTCTTACTTGTTCACTTATTCATTTAGAAAGAAGGCACCTGATAATATTTTGACTTGATTGACTTTGCTAATAAATGTCTCTTATAAGACTGAGGAAGCAGGGAAACTACTCCCTGGTAAGTAATTCAGATCAAATTGGGAAAATGTTTTGATATTGTCTAAATGACACTAAATGAATGATAAATTGACCATATTATTTTAGAGTTTGTAAGCTCTTTGTAGTTTGGAGAAATCCTATATGATCTTAATATACATATATATATATATATATGTATACATATATATTTGAGTTTGAGTCATGTTGAAGGAGAGTCTTTAAGGCTGCTTTCTTCTCTACTGAATAAAGTACCTTATTTCATAAACAACAAACAGCAAGGAAAACAAGACCTCTTATTTTCTTCCCCTCTCAAGATATATCAAATATATATACATATATATATATATATATATAATATGATATATATATATATTGCTATAGAAAATTATTTGCAAAAGTCTGTTTATTCTCATGATTTTAATTTTTATATGAATATAGACCTATTCATAAAAGTTTAAAAATATAATAAAAAGGAAGTGTGGTTGATGTTAACTCTGAGTTTTCCTGATGATCCTTTTAGTATAAAGCTATCATCCATGATATTTTAGATTCCTTTTCAATATATCAATTAACATCAATATCAACATCATTTTGGAATCCTTTCTAGTAGATATTTTAAAAGTTAATTCCATAGTTCCCTTCAACATTCTGCTTCCAGTACTTTTATTTTTTTGCAAGGCAATGGGGTTAAGTGGCTTGCCCAAGGCCACACAGTTCGGTAAATATTAAGTGTCTGAGGCCACATTTGAACTCAGGTACTCCTGACTCCAGGGCCAGTGCTCTATCCACTGTGCCACCTAACCACCCCCTCATTTTTTTTGATGAATTACTATTACAAATTCATACTCTTGTCTTCTCATGTGCTATTTCTACGTCTTCACTAGTATATCATCTACTCAACTGGTGGGGTTCAAATATAGTGACTTCACTGATTTTTCATATCATCATAAAAATGTCAAAAATTTGTTTGATCTACTTATTTCCTTTTTTCAAGCTTTATCTATAAATATTCTGGGATGAACAGACTTAGGTTGCATGCCAAGATTTCTTAAGAATTATTTTCTCTTACACTGCTTTTGACATTTTCTAAAGTGATAGTGCTTTTAATTAGGTTGTTCTCAAAACTGCTCTTTTTTGCTATATCTCTCGAATAAGAAGATTGTGTTATTTTGAATGTTAGATTCTGGTATCTTTTGGTTTCTGGTTGAGGGCACTATTTTATTTTATTTAAACTTTCTTAATACCCTTACTTTTATTCATTTGCCATTTTCCTAGTCAACAGCATTTTTAGTCATTCAGGTTAGAGTAATTATAGTTGTCTGCATTCTTTTCTTTCACCTTTTTATTTTGAGTTTGATGTGGTGTTGAGCTTGACCTTTGCTATAAGTAACTGATGATATGATTGCCCATAGAAAACTACTGTGAAACAATTCTCATAATTCTTGTTTCTTACAATATAATCAGTTTCCATTTATGCTACATGATTCTTTGCTTATCATATACAAAACCTTCAAATTTTCATATGGAAAAAATTAAACATAAGCATATTGCTGCTGGGTAATCTATAAGTCTTTTATTTCTTTATTTTCTTAATCCTAACCAGCTTTTCAAAAATATGTTTAATCTATCTTTTTTGTGTTCATCTTCACATTGACATAACCAGATAGCAAATATACATTGATTTTGCTGCAGAATTTTGTCCAAGTCTTAATACCACTTCTCTGTCTGTCATATTGAATATGGCTTGTATATTGCAATAATCTTCATGTAACCTATTGATACTCTTAAGCAAAGCAAGTTAAAATGCACAAATATCCCATGACATTGTCTTTTGTCTTTTTGAGCAGAATGGAATTAACTCAGACAATTCCTCATATTAAAAGATTACATATTTGAAGATCAAATTAATCTCAGAAGTCATATAATACCAACTCCCTCATTTTGTAGCAGAGGAAACTGGAATCTAGAAAGGTAAAGTGACTTGCTCAAAGTCACAGACATAATCAGTTGCAGAGATAGGATATGAACTTAGATTCCAAATCCATTACTCTTTTTGTTGAATTATGTTAGTACTAAACAAAGATGTTATGTAAGGAAGTTTAAATAATATAAAATAGTGCCCTTAACCAGAAACTAAAATTTAGAGAAACAACCTTTCCCAGAAAACATGATATTTTTATCAAATAGGGATATTATAAGGAAGAATAGTTTTGAGAACAAGCTAATTAAAAGTAATCTCACTTTATAAAACTTTCAAAAGCAGTGTAAAGGGAGGAAAGTTGTTTGTTAGTAAGTGATATAAAATGATGCCATGTAGGATAAAGGGACCGTTTTTTTTCTTTTAATCCTTTTAATCAATCATCCTGGTCAAAAGCTTCACCACCAAGAAGTCAATATGTTGCTGAGGGATTCTATACTTTGTTCTTGGATGGTAGAGAGATTTTCATTATGACCACACGTGAAGTTTTCTAGCTTCATAAAACTACACTCTTGTGGCAGAAACTTGGATAATGCAATCATCTCTAAACTATTATAGACATGAGAGTAGGATTTTTGAAGATAATTTTGTTATCTAAATATAAAAAAATTAATTTGAGCTTCAAATCACATACTGTTTTAGAATATATCTCTTGGGGTTGATATGTTACTGTCCACTAGACTGTGCTTTCCCTAAAATCTCCTAGATTAATAGAAATTCTATTTGTAAAAATCTCTGGGAATAGAGACAAAATATTGCTTGGTCCCTAGTACCACCCTTTAATAATAGTTGCTTTCAGCAAGTTCTTACTAATAGATAATCTATAAATATCCTGCACATTGTAGAAAGCATCAACCATAGACGCTGGCCTCCTTCTGTATTTTTGTGGGTAGCATTTTAGAAATTAACCCAGGAACTCGAACTATAAATGGATCTTGTCAACCACTACAATGTACATATCAACTTTGGGCTGATCAAGACATGAAAAGGTAATTACTTGGTTCCATTTTTTTTAACAGCTGAATATTTTCACAGTTTTGCCTCAGGACTTCAGTTTCTACAGCTGATCATTAATTACCAGGAAACATTCACCCAGTCTATCACTATGGCTTAATTAAGCAAACAAGCCAAGATTATATGGGGGCACGAGCCTATGGAATTCATCCGGTATAATAAATTTTGAAGAGGAAGTGTTTATAGAATCCCCAGGGTATGCTATGAATGTACAGAAACAACTAATGTCAGTAATTCCTTCCCTCATTGTCAATTCTATTAAATGAGCCTCCTGCTTTAACCCATGTATTTCTGAAACTATAGAATTAGAATGAGTTAATTCATAAATGAAAATTCATAAATTTATAATTTTTCTTCAGCTTTATTCTTTTTATTTTCTAATCTTGAGTTACTTAATCACTTTGTATTAGAAAATGCGGTGAATTTATTAGTGTTGTTGCCCATAGTTTTACATGTTTCCTCCCACACTCTGGGGATCAGATCATTACAGTAATAAACAACAGATGGACAGGAGCTGCTTCATGTCCTAGGGCACATCTGGCACACATGAGGGTGGGCAGAGAAGGAAAGGCAATGGGCCCTGGAATGGCAGATTTAGAATCCTGAGAAACTTCTGAAGTGCCTCAAAATGCCTAATCATAAACAACATTTTTTTCTAAATTAATATTGTGTTTTTTTACCCTATATCCCAAATCTATTGAAGATATAAGCCCACAGAAGGAAAATGATCCTTAAATTTTTGATTACATGGAAATGTCAAGGTAAAAGAAATCACACAGCTAGATTTTCTGTACATTTCAGAGATTGAATATGAAGATGCAAGAGGAAGGGAGTAACAAAGAAAGATTGCACATGAAAGAAGGAATTTTTCCCACTAAAGGAGAGAAAGAATTGTGTTTGGTTAGTTTTATTTTGTTTTGTTTTCCCTTGTGGCAATGAAATATTTTTGCACTGGACCTCCTCATGGTAGAAGGATCAGAAAGGAAGTCTTTCTTCCTACAAGGTGCCTTGGGAATAAGGAGCAGAGAGGTTAGCAAAGACTCAATAACATGTCCAGACAAAGGGGAAGAAGGAAGGAAGGAAGGAAGGAAGGAAGGAAGGAAGGAAGGAAGGAAAGAAGGAAGGAAGAATGATTGATTCAATAGAGTCCTAAACCTCATAAAGTTAATACAATAGTTAGTAGCCAATAAATTGGGAGCTTCCCTTCCCTTTGCCATCCAATTTTCTCTTTCTTTATACAAGGACTCATCTTTGCCCCACCACTGGCCCATAAAATCCACTGTGGCAAATATAACATTTTTCATATATATAAATATATATATATATATATATATATGTGCGTACATACACATGCATACATATGTTTATGTACATTAATATATACATGCATACACATATGTGCATATATATACACATATGTATATGCACATATACATATATATATGGTAGCTAAAACTATGAGTTTGCAATTTGTAACATAAATCTTACTATAAATATTCTATTGTTGGGATGCTTGTAGTTCAAAAATTCATTGGTCAATGGAAGAATTCCACTTCTAATCTCCTCCCTCTATTCAGGACTTACAGTAACATTAAGATTTTACTCAACGACTAGCAGAGTTGTCCTAATATGGAAATTTAGCAAGCACAGAATGAACTACATATGCCAACAAATGTGGCAAGCCCAATATCGAAAGCCTCAGTTGGGAATGACTATAGGTACTACTGAACCAGCAATTTCTTGAATCCTAAATAATCCAAAGTTGCCAGATACAATAAGTGGGGAGTCTGGGTTAATTCCACAGAAATTCCTCTGTCAAATACCATCTTAAAGAGGAAGACCATCAGTCTAGACTTTAGGATATCTACCTCACAACCACATGAATGGCATATTTATAATTTTACTATAAGCTCATCTATTTGTATGTATGGTTTATAAGTTGTTCAAGTATATTATAAGTATTTGTGTGTATGTGTGTGTGTATTTCTATCTCTATCTATTTAATCTATCTATCTATCTATATTGTCTATATCACACACCATGCCTTACAAAATCTTTTCTTTCTTTCTGGCAGCAGTCCTGAAGAGTGTTTGAAACAATGTGTCCTCCCTCAAAGCAGGAAGAAGTTCCCCCTCTTTCAAGGTCTTCTACCAAACCATACTATACTATTCTTAGGCAGTTCAAGTTTTCATTCACTCTACCAATGAAGAGAGTCTTATGCAAATGCTCCAGGCTACAACCCAGTTTATATTCTCTAATAAATGTTTTGGGGAGGTTGAAAATGAACTTTCATTGTTTTCCATATCAGAAATCTACAGAGAAATAGAGTGATACAAAAATATAGCTAGAAGTTTAATCAAGCACAGTTTGGCATTTTTATTTTATTTTATTTTTTTATTTTATTTTATTTTTTATTTTATTTTATTCTATTTATTTAAGGCAATGGGGTTAAGTGACTTGCCCAAGGTCACACAGGAAATCCGGTCTTCCTGACTCCAGGGTCAGTGTTTCGTACAGTGTGCCACCCAGCTATCCTAAGTTTGGCATCTTAATAATAACTTTCTTCAGAAAGTCTTCAGGAAAACAAAGGCAGGGGTGGAAATTTCAGCTGCCATGAACAAAAAGGGAAGATATTTTTGAACAACTCACACCACGCAAGTGAACATTTATTCCTCCTATTCTGGGGGACAGACCTGAACTGCTTCATTAAAAATTACTTGAAGATAGTACCTATGTCTCTTTCATCTTTTCAGTTCTCCACAGCACCTACCATAATGCTTTATACAGAGTACACAATCAATAAATATTTATTGAATGAATGAATGGAACTTGAGTGAGAATTGAATTATTAACAGGAATGATGGCACACACACACACACACACACACACACACACACACACACACACAGACAAAATAACCAGTTTGTAGTTCACAGGTTGGCAAATGATGTGCCCACACTGGGAGGAGCAGGAATCAGTTAATTAATCAATCACAAAGTACAGAGTTCCAGGAACAAGAGAAAGCTGTTGTAGCTCTGTAACCTAATGAGACAGTTCTTTCAAGTACAAATAAAGTCAACCTAAAGCCTTAGAAATTTCCATTTTAATAAATAACAACCTTGAACAGTCATGAACAATATATGTTTATTCTTTAGCCCTCAAGTTTTGTAAATCTAAAGCCAAAATTCTATCAAGATCTTTCCAAATTTTCAGGTCCCTCTTCATTGTTTCATTTAAAAAATATAAGAAAATGTGAACTTTAAATGTCTACTGCATCTCTTTTCAAATTGATGGAAATACAAGAAGCAGAAGGAAATTCAGTTAGAAAACTATCCATGTTCACATTTGACTTAGATCCTAAATGTCAACTCACTTGAATTATCTTGAAGTTTTCTTGACCATATTTGTTGCTTGCTATTTCTCTGGTCTAGCCTTTCCTGATTACCAATGTCTCTTGATCTTCAAACAGATTCCTTTGTAGTCTTCAGTTTTGTTTTTTTTAATTAGACATTAGTTATGTCCCCCAAATCCTCATCTGGCCTGTTTTTCTTTAGGCTGCTGTATCACTCCCATTTGAATGGATTCTAGATTTCAGTTGTATACTTTTTTTTTTTTAGGATTTTTTCAAGGCAATGGGGTTAAGTGGCTTGCCCAAGGCCACACAGCTAGGTAATTATTACGTGTCTGCGACTGAATTTCAACTCAGGGATTCCTGACTCCAGGGCTGGTGCTCTATCCACTGTGCCACCTAGCCACCCCTCAGTTGTATACTTTCATGACTGAAAAGGAACTCAAAGGTCATCACTTATCCATCTGCCATCATTCTATAGATGAGAAAACTGGAGCAAGAAAGCTTAGTTGACTTGCCTAAAGATAGATGATTAGTAAATAGAATTGGGATTTGAACATTTGGTTTCAAATCCAAGGATGTTTTTCACTGTTTTGTGCCATCTCTCATTTTCTATGGGGCTGCTTCTCTAAACTGAAATGCATCACATGTGGTGGCACAGTCCCCACTTCCATCTTTACCCTTGGGGAGGCTGAGGCTAGTGGAACACTGAGTTCAGATTTTAGAGCTGCAGTAGGGTTTGAGTTGATTAATTGTTCTCACTAAGACCAATATAAATATAAATATAGTGAACTACTAAAAGCAGGAGAATATTAGGATACCTAAGGAGGAGGAAAACCAACTCAACTTAGAAATAGAGTCAGTAGAATCTACCCTGTGAGTGAGGCTGCAGAAGGATAAGAGGACCTAATTTTAAATAAATAAACAAAACAAACAAACAAATAAAAACTTAAAATGAGATCTTGTTGCTTGGTTGTATCCAAAGCTTCTTGACTCCATTTGGCATTTTCTTGGCAAAGGATACTGGAGTGATTTCTCATTTCTTTCTCCAACTCATGTTACAGTTGAGAAAGCTATGAGAAATAGAATTAAGTGACTTATCAAGGGTCATTCCTCTAGGAAGTGTCTGAGGCCAGACTTGAACTTAGGAAAATAATTCTCCTTGATTGCAGGCCTAGCACTCTCTCCAAGGTAACACCTAGCTACCCCAGAAATGAGATAGCCTTATTTGAATTGATTCAGGGATAACAAGAATAGTTCTAAAAGAATAGATTTTGTCTAAGAGAAAGGGATTGTCTAGCTCTGGGCATTTCTGTTTTCTTTTGTTTGAAATGTGCACAGATTTCTATATGATGAATATCTAGATGCATCTTTGAACTGCCAAAAAAGGAAAGAGATAATAAGAATTTCATTTCTTACACATTGGGCCTGTAGAAGGCAAGAAATAGCAAAAAGTTTGTGTGCCCATAATGTTTTTGAGCAAAAAAAGATTTCGTAAAATGATTAAAGGCCAGGCTTTGATTTAGGACACCCAGGAGCTGAGAGACTAGAAAGCCTAGAGCATGCTAGTAGTAAATCAGTTTAGTATCTAAAGACTGGAAGATCTTAAAGCTGCAAAACCAACATTCAATCAGCAAGACTGTGAGCCAGTGTTAGAATGAGATTAGAGAATAAAGCCTATGGAAGTAGATGGCATGGAGGATAAAAAGCCAGACCTACAATCATCTGATCCAGAATCTGGCTTCAGGCACTTAGTATTTGTGTGACCCTGGGCAAATCACTTGTCTTCTGCCTGCTTTGATTTCTTTTTCCATAATATGAGTACACTAGCACCTACCTCCCAGGGTTGTTTTAAGAGTCAAAAATGAGATGAGACTTTTTTGTTGTTTGTTTTTGGGTTTTTTTTAGATTTTTGCAAGGCAAATGGGGTTAAGTGACTTGCCCAAGGCCACACAGCTAAGTAATTATTAAGTGTCTGAGACCGGATTTGAACCCAGGCACTCCTGACTCCAAGGCAGGTGCATTATCCACTATGCAACCTAGCCACCTAGTTTGCAAACCAAGTGCTAAAAAGGATGCTACTTGCTAATGATATATATATATATATATATATATATATATATATATATATATATATATAAAACATTCTGAAAACTAGCAGTTAAGAAAACATAAAAAGGAAGAATTTGCCATATGCAAAAATATGACATCTAGTGGATATTCCTCATTTATTAACTGGAGAAAAATATATCAAGTGCTTACTATATGAAAAAATGTAGGTTCTGGGGAGATACATAGATTAGAATGATATAATCATATCATAGTATAATTGAAAGAATGATGGATTTGTTTTCATATGACCTGCCTTTGAATCTTGTCTCAGTCACTTATCTGTGTGATCTTGGACAGATCAATTACTCTTTCTGTACCTCAGTTTCCTCATATGGTAAATGAATGTGTTAAACTATATGACCTTTGGGGCTCATTGAAACTCTAAATCTATAATTTTATGATCCTTCCTTCAAGGAGTGTACAGTCTAGTTGGATAGTAGACGTGCATACAAATGACTATAATCCATATAGAATCTCTGTGGGAGTAGAAACAGGACATTGAAAATCCATAGAATAAGAGATCATTTCTGGTTTGGTAATGCTTCACAGAGGGAGTGACAATTCAGCTGAACTTTACTGAGAAAGAATAAAGCTCAAATACATAGAGAGAAACATCAGGAAACATTCAAGCATTCTATACAGATTTGCCAAACTGATAAAGGAGAAATTGAATTTCTATATACAATGGAGTCTGTAAAGAGGCTGAAAAAAAATGTTTAAATCAAGTGAGGTTTTTATAGTATAGCAGAGAGACAGGGGGCTTTCTTGAAGGTAGTAGGACAGAAGCCAGCTGATAGAGTTGAAGATTCTTGAGAGAGAGAGAGCACGATAGAAGAGACAATCTGCTGAAGAAGATGGAAAGAAATCAAGGAGCATGGATTCTTGTAGAAGGATTTACCTTTCAAAAAAACAAAAAGAAAAAAAGAAGGGTTTACCTTTGCAAAGGGCAAGACTCCTTAAAAAAATCCCAAGGAATAATTATATTTTAATGTCTAGTCTAAGGAGTCTTTTACAAATAAGAAGTTTAAAAAATGTAACTCAGAGTACAAATATAAATCAGGAAGTTTAAATAAATAAGAAGTTTTAATCCCCCACAACACTGGAACAACAAGCCATATAAAAATCATAGAATGATTACAAAAGAGAGACTAGTATTCAAGATTCATTGAAACATTTATAGTAAAACTACTTTATTACTATTTTACATTCACCTCCATTGAATATGAATCATCAAAGGACTTGCACTTTTATAGATTTTACTTTCTCTCTTAGTAGGTCTGCTTCTGCTGTTCCTTTTTCTGCAACTGCTCTGGAAGCAGATAGTACATTGAAAGTGTTCCTGGAAAGGAGGAATAGTCACTGTTTTTTTGAGATTTTTACTAAAGGAAAGAATATGGAAACAGAAGGAAGTCCAGTCCCAGCCTTTACCAGGAGGGGGAAGGATATTACCCTTCTGCAGATCCTCAGGAGCTCAAAGAATCATCCTTACACTTCAAGGAGAGCAGGAAAATATCCAAAGTTTTGCATTCATAACCAATTAAAATAGTCATAATTGGCAATAGGAAGCAGCCAGAGGATTCTGAGCCAGTTTTGAAGTGAGGAAGATTCCCTGCAAAATGCATCTGCAAGGAAATACTCCATTCAGCACTTTATAAATATTTATCAAATTATATTTAATTCAATTTTGATTCTCTTTACAATTCACTATTGTTTCCAGAAGGAGTTCTACTCTTTTTCATGGCTTTAGAATACTTTTTTTTTTAGGTTTTTTGCAAGGCAAATGGGGTTAAGCGGCTTGCCCAGGGCCACACACCTAGGTAATTATTAAGTGTCTGAGACCGGATTTGAACCCAGGTACTCCTGACTTCAGGGCCCGTGCTTTATCCACTATGCCACCTAACCACCCCTTTAGAATTCTTTTGAGCCAAACAAATAGTGGGGAAAAAAATCTTTGTGGTTAAAAAAAATATTATAATTGCTACTACTTGTATTCTGATTTGTCTCTGCTATCAGCTACAAATCAGAATATTAGTAGTAACAAATGCAATATGTCTCTGCTATCTGCTTGTGGGGGCAGATAAGTGGCACAGTGGATAGAGCACTGACCTTAGAATCAGGAGCAATCCAGCCTCAGACACTTCACTCTTACTAGCTGAGTGACCTTGGGCATGTCATTTAATCCTGATTGACTCACATCCATGGCAATCTCTGGTCATCTTGATTCATATCTGGCCATTGGGCCTAGATGTCTCTGAAGGAGAAAGTAAGGTTGGGGACTTAGCATAACACCCGCTCACACAAATTCACTTCACATGCTTCTCATGATATCACCTCCTTGATATTGTGGTCTTCTTCAAAAATGAAGGATAAACATTTGATAGATATCTGCTAGTATTATACCATAAGATACTGAATGGAGAGAGATAGTCACTAAAGTTCTGACAACTTCAATTCCCTCAGGGTGGTGAGGGAATCAAATCAAATCAAATCAAATCAAATCAAGTCACCTTGACAAACTTTTATTGAGCCAGACATTGTGCTAAAGAATAAAGATCCAAATACAAAGAATTCTGGGCCCTTCCTCAAAATGGAGATACTTGGAAGAAATCACTAGTGGGAGAAAGTGGCTGTAAAGACAGAGGAAGAAGACAGCTGAAGCAGGGTCATTAAGTCTAGAGACTGAAGCACTGTTGGCATTCCATGAAGCTATCCCTAAATGCTTCAGGTTAAAATAGTTTTTTCACTCTTTGGAACTCTAAAAGTATTTATTCCCAGTATCATTCATTTGACACTCTCTTGTTTCTGTTCTTTAGAAGTATCTAATTTAGGGTGGCTAGGTGGTGCAGGTGGGGCAGCTAGGTGGCGCAGTTAATAGAGCACCGGCCCTGGAGTCAAGAGTACCTGGGCTCAAATCTGACCTCAGAAACTTAATAATTACCTAGCTGTGTGGCCTTGAGTAAGCCACTTAACCCCATTTGCCTTGCAGAAACCTAAAAAAAAAAGAAAGAAAGAAGTATCTAACTCTTCATGATAACTTCAGGGGGTTTTCTTTTTTTCCCCTAATTGATATTTTATTTTATTTTTCCAATTATGTTTATGAAAGTTTTTCAAATTCATCCATAGGCATTTATATGAAGTTACATAAATGCCTATGGATGAATTTGAAAAACTTTTATAATATGAAATATATGAAATTGTTCACCCATCAGTGGTAAACAGACAAGTGAACATTGTACATGTACATTTGTGTTTAACATGTTTACAATTTAGTCATTTTCTGTATGAGAAATTTGGATTAATGCAAAAGAAAGGAAACCAGGATATGGGAAGGAAAACATAAGAGAAAATTTTAAAAAGTGAACATCAGTGTTCATTCAAGTTCTGTAGTTAGTTTGTTTGGATTTTGTTTTGGTTTTCTTCATCTGAATGTGGATAGCATTGTCCATAACCCTGGGTTGTCTCTGAATTATTGAGAGGAGCTGCATCCATTAAAGCTGATCAACTCACAATGTTCTTGTTAATGTGTACAATATTCTGTTGGTTCTACTCCCTTTCCTCAATATCAGTTCTTGTAATTCTTTCCATGCTTCTCTAAAGTTCAACTATTCATTCTTTCTTTCTTTTTGCTATTTAAGGCAAAGGGGTTAAGTGACTTGGCCAAGGTCAAAAAGCTAGGTAATTATTCATTTTTGATCTAGACTTTTTGGTACACTAATAATCTGTAAATTATCTCTTCTCAATCTATTTTCCAGATCATTTATATTTCCTAAAAGGTATTTTAAATTTTCTTCATTCTTTTCAGCCTTTTGACTTTGTTTTATGGAATCTTGGTGTCTCAAAGATTCATTAGTTTTTGTTTGTTCAGTTCTAATTTTAAGAATTCTGTTTTCTTCAGTAAGCTTTTGTGTTTCCTTTTCCAGTTTGGTTAATTTTATTTTATTTTTTTGCTGAGTTGCTCTCCCTTTTCTGTTGATCAATTTGAATTTTAGGTGAGTTGCATTCTTTTTTTCAGTTGCATTTTTCTATTTTTTTGAAGAGTTAATATTCTTTTTTCCTCTTTTAAAGGGGTTGATTTCATTGGTCAATTTTTCATAATTCTCCTGCATGACCCTCATTTTTTTCCATTTTTCTTCTTCCTCTCTTCTTTGTTTTTTACATTTTTTTTTGTATCTTCAATGAGTTTTGGATTTACTTCAATTTATGGACTCCTTTGAGATTTCCCATGTAGGTAATTAGTCACTACTTTCTTCTTCTGAAGTGGCATTTTGGTCATCTCTATCTGCATAGTAACTTTCTATTTTTTTTAAAATTTATTTTGCTCATTTTGATTGCTTGAGTTATGCTCCTGGGGTTTAGGGAGTACAGATCCAAGCTTTTTGTGCAGGTTCTGGGTCTGATACCTGGATTAGTATTGGTCAAGATGTTACCTATGCAACCCAGGTATTGCCTATGCAGAGGTTTGTTTTCAACCCAGTCCTATCTTTTGCCCCAGTATTCCCAGGACTCAGACTTTGTCTGGGGTTTAGATCCTCCCTGCTTACTTCCTATCTAGCTACAGGACCTGGGCTGCACTGTAACTAAAAGCTTCCCACTGGCTTTCCCACTCTCCCACCTAGCTGGGGTATACTTCCCCTTTTCTCCCCTGAAAAGAAAGACCTTCATGGAAGATCTTTCAAGTTGTCTATAGTTGAAAAGTTGTTTGAATCTTTTTTTGGTGGGATCTATAGCTTTAAGTTCTGTGGGGAAGATTCATTTAGCACTATGTAGGAAAAAAAGCTTGGTTCTACCCCAGAAATCAACTACATTGGGGTTTTCTTGGCAATGATACTAATGAGGTTTGCCGTTTGCTTTTCTAGTTTTCATTTTACAGATGATAAAACTGAGGTAAACAAAGTTAAATGTCTTGCCCAACATCAAATAACTAGTGAATGCCTGAGGTTAGATTTGAACCCAGGTAATCCTGACTCCAGGCCCCGTACAGTATCCACTACCTATGCAGCCTAGCTACCTGTGTAAAGCAATTTGTTTACATTCAAAAAACTAACAACTAATACATTTAAGAAAATATATTACAATATTATAATGAAAATAATGCTTTAATACTTTAACCTTCTTGAGGTGGTCCAGTTTTCTTATCTATAAAATGGTGAAAAATGGAAATGCTTCTCTTTAGTTTCTTTTCAACTCTGAAATTATGAGACTGTACATGATAGTCTATGCCTTATTATGTCTACAAGACCATCATATCTTCAAAACTACCACAGTAGACTTTGTTTAATATTATAGCACATATATTATCTGCAAGGAAAATAAAGCAGCTATAATCATCTTTTTTTCTTTTCTTATGGTATGCCAGTTTGAAAATAATACCTTCGGGGTGGCTAGGTAGCACAGTGGATAAGAGCGTGGCCCTGGAGTCAGGAGTACCTGAGTTCAGGTCCGCCTCAGCCACTTAATAATTACCTAGCTGTGTGGCCTTGGGCAAGCCACTTAACCCCATTGCCTTGCAAAAAAAAAAAGAAAGAAAGAAAGAAAGAAAAAAAACAATACCTTCTAGAACAATAGGGGGTGGGGGATGGGGGCAAAGGGAGTTAGGTGAATATAAGTCTAGGAAATGATAAAGCCTCTCACTTTTGTCTGTTAGGATTCTTTCTTGTGTCCTAGAAACCTTAATAGTCTACTGAAGTCCATGTCCTCCTTTTTAGAGCAATATTTATAAGTGTATAAAATAAAATCCATATATTTAGGAAAAAAATTAATTTATCAAAATGCAATTATCAAATATGAATAGACAAAACAGTTCCACAGGAAACATATAATCTAACTCCAAAGAGCAAACTTATGTGACTTTTTTTAAAGTTGTTTATATTTCAAATTCCACCCCCCCAGGCTACATGCAAAAACAAATTTCAACATTTACTTCTAAAACCTGAAGTTCTAAATTTTCTCCCTTTCTCCCAACCCACTCCCCTTCATTGAGAAAGTAAGTTACTTGGTATAGGTTAAAATATGTAGCCATGAAAAATACTACTACAATGGTCATTTTGTAAAAGTAAACAACCTCTGCACCCCCCCCCCCCCAAAAAAAAAAAGAAACCTTAAGAAAAGTCAAGTAAATAAAGGTATGCTTCAGTCTGTATTCAGACTTCATTATTTCTGTTTTGGGGATGGATAGCATTCTTTATCAAAAGTCCTTCAGAGTTCTCTTGGTTGCTGAGAAAAAGGTAGGTCATTGCTGATCATCTTTGATGTACCTTATTTTGAATAAGGTACATTTCCCATTGCATTTTCTTGTGTAAGTTTTTTTACTGAAAGAATTTTGTTCATCATTTCCCATAACAGAGCATCATTTTATTGCAATCACATTCCACCATTTCTTTAGCCATTCCTCAAATGCTGGGCATCCTCTCAATCTTCAGCTCCCTGCCACCAGAAGACAATTGCTATATTACAATACATATGGATTCTTTTCTTCTCATATTTCATCTCTTCTGGAATACAGACATTAACAGCGGCACTGCTAGGCCAAAGGATAGGTATGGTATTTATACCTATTTGGCATAGTTTCAAACTGCTCTACAGAATTGTTGAATCTTTTCACAACTCCTCCAACAATGCATCAATATTTCAATATCCCTATATCTCTTCCAACATTTGTCATTTTCTCCTTCTGTCCTATTAGCCAATCCAGTAGGTTTATCATATTACCTCAGAATTGTTCCAGCCCTCATTTCTCCTATCAATAGTGAGGTAGGACATTTTTAAAAAAAATATTTAAATAGATTGCATTGATACCTTATCTGATATCTGTTTATTTCTTCTGACCATCTATCAATTAGGGAATGGTTCTTATTTTTTTATGAATTTTACTCACTTCTCTATGTTTGAGAAGTGAGGTCTTTATCTGAGAAACTTGTATCAATAACGTTTATCTCACAGTTGCTATTGACAGATGTATTTCCATCCTTCCTGTTCCCTCAAACCCCACTTATTCTATTCTCTCTCTCTCTCTCTCTCTCTCTCTCTCTCTCTCTCTCTCTCTCTCTCTCTCTCTCTCCTTTCTCCCTCTTCCTCTTCAAAAGTGTGTTGCAACTGACTACTCTCTCCCATGATCTTCCCTTTCTTTATCACCTACACTCCCACTCCCTGCCCTTTTCTTTTCTTCAGTCCCTTTCCACTCCTAATTTCTTCTAAGGTAAGATAGATTTCTATACCCAATTGAGTATGTATATTATTTCCTCTTTGAGCCACTTCTGATGAGAATAAGGCTCACTCATTCCCCCTTACCTTCCCCCTCTTCCTCTCCAATGCAAAAGTGTTTTTTCTTGCCTCTTTTATGTGAAATAAATTACCCCATTCTACCTCTCCTTCCTTTACCTTCCTCCCAGGAAATTTTTTTCTCCCCATGAATTGATAATTACTAATTAATAATTAATAATTACCAAATTATTAGTGTAAGTCCTCTTCAATATGTATGAAGGCTGTAATTGAGGCAATGACCGGTATATGAACTCACCATTTGGAGTATGCCTTATGTGATTTGGTTGTATTTCTGACATCCCAGGAACTAGCCATCCCTGGGAAAGACAAAACAGGATTGGGAGGAACTGGCTATTCTCCCAATACTGATATTTAATAAAAAATAAACCTTATAGCCCCATAATGGCATTTCCTTAAAAAATAACATATTGATTCAATCTATACCTGAAGCCAAAAGGGAATTGTATCCCATTCAACTTAGATGGCTCTGAGCCTTCTTTGTCCTCAAAGGTATAAGAGTTGTAAGCCCCCTCTCCTCATTAGGATCTCATCCATGGAGTAGATGTCCTGCCTGGAATACTCTCCCATTCGGAACTTATAAGGCCGACACCCCAGGGATCCCCGGGCCCCGAGAAAACGAGTTGGTGCTCCTCCAAATTGGTGATGTTATCTTTATCTTTCTCTTCTATTTTGATTATAGTATTAATAATCCTTTGTCTCTTATGTATTATCTGCTATATTGGATGCTACTGTAAGCAATCTATTCCTTGTATTGTATAATTAAAATACTTTCATTTTTAACTGAGTGAGAGCATCATCTGCAGGAAAGAATCCAAACCTCATTAAAATCACGAAACACCCCATTAACTCCTTTTTACGATATTATACCTTCTGTGCCTTGTCTATATATTCTCCTTCTTTGCCTTGTCTATATATATGCACCTTCTAACTGCCCTAGTAATTGAGAAGATAAATATGAGCTATCAGTATCATCTTCCCATACAGGAATACAAGTAGTTCAGCATCATTAAGTATCTTATGATTTGCCATTCCCATCCACTGTCCCTTTGCTTCACCTGAGTCCTGTATTTGAAGTTCATATTTTCTGTTCAATTCTGGTCATTTCATCAGGAATGTTTGAAAGTTCCATATTTCATTGAATGTCCATCTTTTCTCCTGAAAGAATATGTTCAGTTTTGCTGGGTAGTTTATTCTTGGTTGTAATCCAAGCTCTTTTTCCTTCTGGAATGTCATATTCCAAGTCCTATGATTCCTTAATGTAGAAGCAGATAAATCTTGTGTTATCCTGATGTATAATATTTGAATTGTTAATTTCTGACTGCTTGCAATGTTTTCTCCTTTATTTGGGAATTCTGAAATTTGGCTATAATATTCCTGGCACTTTTAGTTTTTGGATCTCTTTCAAAAGAGAATCAATGAATACTTTTAATTTCTATTTTAACCTCTGATACTAGGATATCAGGTCAGCTGTACTGGAACTTTTCGTCAGCTTCTTGAAAAATGATGTCTAGGCTCTTCTTTTGGTCATGACTTTCAGGAAGTCTAATGATTTTTAAATTATCTCTCTTGATCTGTTTTTCATGGTGGTTGTTTGTTCAATGAGATATTTCACATGTTCTTCTAGTTTTTCATTCTTTTTTTGTTTTTCTTTTTTGTTTCTTGATTTCTCACAAAATTATCCACTACTTTTGGATTCATTCTACATTTGAAGGAATTATTTTCTTCAGAGAGCTTTTGTATCTCCTTTTCCATGACCAGTTCTGTTTTTTAAAGGCAATCTCCTCCTCATTAACTTTTGGGCTACTTTTTTCCATTTGACCCAACTGATTTTTAAGATGATATTTTCTTCAGTTTTTTGTATCTCCTTCACCAAACTGTTGACTCAATTTTCATAATTTTTTCACATTGCTCTCATTTCTCAATTTTTTGTCTCTCATCCTCACTACTTCAAAATTGTTTTGAGTTCTTCTATAGCCTTAGACCAGTTTATATTTTTCACATTTTTCTTGGAGGCTTTGGATCCAGAATCTTTGACTTTTTATGCTCTGAGTATATTTATCCTCCATAGGACCAAAGTGATTGTCTGTGGTCAGATTCTTTTTCTTCTGTTCTATACTCATTTCCCCAGCCTATGATTTGATTTTAACTCTTTGTTAAGGTGGGACTCTGCTTCTAGGGTGAAGGATACACTCTCAAGCAGCTTTGGAGGGTTTTTTCAGCTATTATCAGGGATATCAGCCCCCCCCTCCCCGGGACCTGCAAGTTCTCCCTTCTTCCAAGGTCATAAGAGAGGCTATGAATGCTCTCCAGGT
This sequence comes from Macrotis lagotis, assembly GCF_037893015.1. NCBI lineage: Eukaryota > Metazoa > Chordata > Mammalia > Peramelemorphia > Peramelidae > Macrotis > Macrotis lagotis. Next base: position 625,384,051 of record NC_133658.1, read on the forward strand.
CTGTGCCTCAGTTTGTAGATGACTGCAAGCACTCTTCTGCCCTGAAACTGTGAGTGGGGAGGGTGGTTCCTGCTCCACTACAGGCTGTAAGTTATATTGTACTTCTTTTCCTTTACTTGAGACTGGCATTCCAGACTGCAACATGGATCTGAGTTTGGGCAAAAAAGCAGTGTTCTGTCACAGAAATAACAAAGATATTTCTGCAATCTCCTCCCAATTGTCTTACCCTTTGTAGGCTGAGTAGTCTGGAAGCAGTTGCCCAGGCACCATGTCTGGTGGCTCCTGAGGTTTGCTCCTGATCCTCTGAGGCTCCACTCTCACTCTTGCTGACTTTTCAAGTTGTCCTTGGAAATCCCTAGATTGAGAGGTCTGGAAACAGCCATGGCTGCCATGGACTCACGTGCTCCCAGGGACCCAGGCACCCTGCAGTTTGTTCCTGGATGGGTGAAGTGGTTCACTCTGGCTCAACTGGGCTGTGCTATGGACCCTTTCTACCTCAGAATGACAGATCCTGCCTAGGGATCTTCCAAGTTATCTCCAGCAGAAAAAGAGTTTCACTCAGTCTTTTATAGATTCTGCCACTCTAGAATTTGGTTATAATCATCATTAAAATGTATTTGGAGTGGGGTGGGTTGGAGGAGAATTCTTGGGAATGCCTTCTTTTACTCCCCCATCTTGACTCCATTCTCCTATGTAACTTCTTAATATAAGAAGGGGTTTTCCTCATGAAGCTTGGGCATATATAATAGACCTGATTCTCCCTGTTGGGGAGAGGAAATAAGGTTGGATCATTGAATAGTCAACTAGGCATGCATGGGCTCCTTCTATGGCTCTAACTTTAAGAATGTTGAATCTCTCTTTCTGTAACTCTGTCTTCTCTCTGTCTATCTCTGCCTGTCTCTGTTTCTGTCTCTCTTTTTCATTCTTGTTGCACCTGATCTACATGAATCACCTATAAGAACCACATGATACCCTGGAGGTAAATAGAAATAGGCCATTGTGAGACACAGAACCAGAAAGTGCTTCCAAGTTTCACAACAGTTATTACTGTGTTTTCCAATGTCTAAGTAACTTTATCTTTTTTGTTAAACAAAAAGCCAACAACCAGATGGGCAGTTGTTCAACCGGTTTTGCTATTTATATTCTGTAATAGATATTGAGAAACACAAATTCCTCTGCAAAAAATACATGACAAATTAGATAAAATGAATCTCTTAAGACAGTTCACAGAAATGTACTGACCATTCTCCATTCATCTTCCTTTTTGAACTGTAGAACAATTAAGCATAACTAGATTTATGTATTATATTTATGACCTTGTGAAGAAAAACCTGCCTGATCATATTCTTCTTGAATCACCAGACTCTCCTTCCTTGTAATGTCCTACTCCTGATAACTTGAGAAGAGATGGCTTTGAAAACATATTTTTCAATGAAGATGTTAATTCTCTAACAATTTTTAAAAAACTTATTTTTAATCTGAACTTTAAAAATAGCAAATAAAATGGATATTTTCATATATATACATTTGATATATAAACATATATATTTCTATATACTTGTATATACACACATTTATTTAATATAAATTTCATATACATATACTTATACTTCAAACATGCATTCATATATACAATGTATATACATATATACATTTCACATACACTTTCAAATATACATACATATATCACAATATCCATTTTATATGTTTATATATGTGTATATGATATATAGATATATATATATATACATATATTTATAATAGAACAGAAAAAAGATTGAATATGAAAAAATAAATCTTCAGTGTGTTTGGCTTACTTTTTTAAAAGTCCACAATGAATTCAACCTCTAACTTTCAAAGCAGTTCTAATTATATATATTTTTCCTAGCATTTCTTTTGTTCTCTGTATCTACATATTTATATATACATATATCTGCATACATAGACATATATATGATGACACATATATATTATCTGAATTACTTTTTTCTCTCTCCCTTCCTTCCCTTCCCTTCCTTTCTCCCTCCTTCCCTTCCTTCCTTCCTTCCTTCCTTTCTTTTTCTTTCTTTCTTTCTTTCTTTCTTTCTTTCTTTCTTTCTTTCTTTCTTTCATTCTTTCTCTTTCTCTCTTTCTATCATTGCGTCTTTCTTTCCTTTCTTTCTTTCTTTTTTAATCGATATTTTATTTTTCCAAATACACGTTATGAAAGTTTTTTCAATATTCATTCATATGTATATGTATATTTTTAAGTTACAAAATTTCCTTCCACCCTCCCTCCCCACCCCCCTCCCCTCAATGGAGAATAGTCAGGTTAGCATTGTATATATATTTTTTGTAAACATATTTACAGATTAGTCATTTTTGGTATGAGGAATTAGGATTAAGGGAAAGAGATACATAAGAGATAATTTTTAGAAAGTGTTCATCAGATTCTGAAGGGTTTTTTTGGGGGGGGTCTTTTTTGTAATGTTTTGTTTTTCTTCCTTTGAAAGGGGAAAGCATTGTCTGTAGCCAGTCTAATACAGTTGTCCTAACTCTCTGAACTGCTGAGAGGAGCTGCTTCCATCAAGGTTGTTCATCTCATATTTAATTCATTAGTTAATTCAATTTCATGGGTGCTTTAACCATATGTATTCTCCATACTTCCCTCCCCCATAGGTATTGTGGTAATCCTTGGATAAATGTTCAACTAGATGGACTCACAAAAGATATTTTTTTAACTTAAATTGAAACCTGCTATAGTAAAGTTTCTGAACTTGAAGTCAGAAAGACTTAAATTTGAATCCTATTTTAAACATTCATTAGTTGTGTGGATATTGGATAAGTCAGTCTCTTTGAACTTTAAATTCTTCATGTATAGAAATGGTAATAATTGTTGTTGTAGAGATCAAAATATATAATATAAAACTCTTTTCAGACTCTAAAGAACCATGTGAGTTGAGCTACTGTAATACTATTTAATTAAATTCCATTTGCTTTTAACAATATGACTAGTAAAAGAAACATATCAGTAGGGACTTCTGAGTAATGATATTATCTGACACCAACAACACACATTAAGTCTGGGTTAGCATGTAGGATGGGGGGATGGAAGCCATAGGAGCTAAAATAGTGACATCTCTTATTGGGTATATGACATTTCTTTGTTCTTTGTTCACTTCTATAAAGCTAAACTTATAGAGAAGATTCTTTATTTAATTAAGCTCATTATCTTTTGAACCATTTTCTTAACAATTGAAACAGACAAATTCTTAAATATCTCTAACAAACACTGTTTTGGTCAAATATAACACATTTCTCTTTCATCCTAAAGCACCCATAATCTCAAATATCTGGGTGTTTTCTTTTCCAAAAATCACTGACTTCAATCAGGATTTCCCAACTTTTCTGTGATAAAGAACTACCTATCATTTATCTAGAGTTTTGGGGGTTTTTTAGGTTTTTTTACAAGGTAATGGGGTTAAGTGGCTTGCCCAAGGAACACCATCTGGGTAATTATTAAGTGTCTGAGGCTGCATTTAAACTCAAGTACTCCTGACTCCAAGGCCAATGCTGTATCCACTGCACCACCTAGCTACCCCTTACCTATAGTTTTGAGATCACTGTGAGATGGAGTCTGGCTGGGCTGAAATGTAGTCATTTCAAACTGAAATTCTTATTATTAAATTTTCAGCATAAGCATTTACATTTAGAAATAAGACACTACTACAAATCATGGTATGATTTATTGTTCTATTGATTTCTAGACTTAAATGATGGAGGAAATGTTAATAATTCAGATTAAATCTTAAAATGTTGTGCTCTTTTTTGTTTTTGTTTTTGTTTTTTAATTTTGGAGAGATGGTTGTTAAACATTTACCGGAACAAACTTGAATGGGGAAAACTAATGGAAAGCCCCAAAGTTGTCCAGAGAAAAGTCAGAAAGGGGTCACTATTGTCTGTTGCTTTGCAATTCAATGGGAATAGCTAAAGATGCATATGAGAGAGTAGGAATTTAGAAAGGGCAATGGTCTAAGAAGAATAGGCATGAGCTTTTGAGATTAAACTATTAATTGAAATTTCTTTGAGCATACCTATACAGGTGATAGAATTTTAAAATTAGGGAAAAAAAGGTATTCCATTAAGAGAGAAGGTATATTTACCTCTTGCTCAATAATTGACCTTGGTTTTGATTTTCATTGTATATTTATAACAATAAAGGATGCTAAAGGACATATTGAAATTTCTCCAAGGATTATAGTACTGTTTATGCAAAGGGATTACTTTGGGGGTCCCTTTTGGGGACATTGGGGCTTGTGAAATAGCCAAGACATCAGAGAGAGACCATTTCTAGAACAAAATTATGACCTTCATAAAAAATTAGAATCACTGTTCCAGTAAGAAATGGCCCTTATGAAAGTAAGTACAAATGCTAGCTAGAGAATCCCAGGCCTGATAGAACTTTTAATTAAGTTTATCAAAAGTCTGAGCTCATTTCTCCTCACTTCTGCTGACTATTTAACAACAATGGGATCTGCAGAGTACTCCCAAATTCACCTAGACTACTTGGAATCCTAATTATAATTTGAGTTTTTAAAAATGCATTTTGGCTGATTCCATGGGCTTTTCTAAAATGACTTTCTTGAATATCATAAAGATCTATATATTTTTTTGATTCTCACTACAGAAACATTCTGGGTTCCATCCATTAAGATAGTTACATTATTTCTCCCAGATAACTGGCAGTAGTTCATATTGTGAAACCAAATTAAGCAAAATGAATTCCCTAAACCAATTAAATTCCAATATGCTTTCATTTCTTATCCTCCCTCAAAAAAGAAAGATGATAAAACAAATCACAGAAAAATGACTCAGCTACAATAATATATATATATATATATATACATATATATATTAAAATCAGGTTTTTTTAGTGTTCATCTAACTAATGAAAAGCTAAAACTTGCAGAAAGTTTTTAACAAACCTTGAAATGCTAAATCAACCTTTTCTCTTCCTTCAAACTGGGCAGAAGCAATGAAATTCAGCAAAGGAATTTTGTAAACATGACCTTGACTGTTTTTCTACAGAGGGAGATGATGAATCACTGAACCCTGGGTGACTCATATAAATAAATGCATATGCTTTTATAATATGTCCAGGACATTTTGGCTATGAGATTCTTCCTTTTAAAACTTGAATATAGAGAATCTGTCTTTCTCAAAGTTACTGAGTTATTCTTTTATCTCTTCACTAAATGGAATCTAAAAGTTGGTTTTCATTGCTGTTGAGTTATATTTAAAAAGAGAAAGGGATTGAAGCAGAGCAGAGTCAAAATTTCATAGTCCCCTATGTACATTAAGTTTAAGCTTCCAATCATGTTTTCATTTACTGCACAAAATATAAATATAGATAAATAAATAAATATATATAAATATATATAAATAAATATAAATAAATATATATATAAATAAATAAAATATAAATTTAACAGCAATTGGATTTATGTTAGGCAGTCTTTCTAGTTACTTGAACTGACTGACAACAATGTATAATGTCTGAATTTTTATTTGGAAATTTCTTGGGTGGTAGCCTGTTTTTCAGTCTCTCTATGTATTTATTGTCTTCCAAAAGGTATCTCGGAGAGGGCTACATAAAAAATTAGAAATGCAAACATAAGTACATATGATTTTTTTTAAAAATTTGCTCAGTCATATTGAATAACAGATCTTATTATTTTAGCATCCTAAGAACATATAGGCAATTACTATTTTTCCCTTATATTATCGTAATGGTTACTACATTTATGTGGTTTCATACATGTCCAGAGAGAAATGGAAAAATGACTTTTGACTTTCAAAAAAGGTGGGAAAAAGAATTAGTGGTGTGATGAATGTAATTTGTAAATCTTAGAACATTATATAAATGTGTTATTCATTATTGTTGCTAATTAATCAACAGTTATGTTTTCGAATTAAGACAGTTTATGTGAGAAGAGATGAAGAACTGACCTGGTTGGGTTTGCAGTAGGAGGGAGGAGAAAAAATACCAGAAGATATAAAAATGGAATCTGTCCTAATCAGGATACTGAAGGACTTGGGGAGCTAATGTGATTTTTTATAATTCCTTTTTGAAGGTTAGGACTTAATCAGGTAAAAATAAAAGGAATATAATATGGTAAAAGGTCAGTCAACAAACATGTATTAAAGTGCTTATTAAAGTCCTTCAATTCTGCTAATAAATGATTGAGATATAGAGAAAAGTAAAAACAGCATAAAACAGTAAAACCCCTACTTTCAAAGCAATGGCATTCTAATTTAGGAGGCAACATGTAAATGAATGGGTAAAACAATATATATGTATGTATATGTTTATATGTGTATATAAAGGAACAACTGTCTAGATACATGCTATAGAAGTATAAGACTGGGATTTCTGGGTTTTTGCTTAAGATACCAAAATGATATCATGATATCTATTTACAGAGTGAGACTACAGAGTGATATGAGTTCTACTAGACTCCTACTAGAAAATAAGCAACATGGGACAGAATGAAATTGAGAGAGTGTTTAGAGTCAAAGGATTTAGAATCAAAGGACCTGGATCCAAAGCCAGGACAGTTTCCTTACTACCTGAGGACCAGACATAACTTGACTGTAAAATCAAAAAGAAAGTTAAACTCAAAGATCACTAAGGTATCTTTTGAAGCCTCAATCTCTAGTTCGGTGAACTTAAGACAGACATCTCTAGGTCTCAGATTTCTCATCTCTAAATAAGATCCTAATACTTATCCCACTTACCTGCTAGTTATTGGAAGAAAGGACTTTGTAAACTTTAATGTCTATAGAAAAAAGAGCTATTATTATTATTATCATCATCATCCCTGAAGGTCTAGTAATACTGTTTCCTCTGTGATGTCATTTTAATCAAGAAGACTGAAATAAAAGATTTAAAAAACCCTGAAAATGTCAAGGTACTGAAAAACCCCAGATAAAGTTTCAACCCTAATTATCATTGAGAATATCATGTCCAATATGGAAAGAGAAATAACAATGCTGGAGGGTACTCCGTAATTAACTGGAAGAAATAAACTGGAAAAAAATTTTAGGAACAAAATATATGTGCTTACCAGAAATTTGAAGCTGATTAACCTTTTGGCAGGTAGCACTGTGGATAAAACACTGAACCTGAAGTCAAGACAACTTGAATTTAAATCTGGTCTCAGACACTTACTAACTGTGTGACCGTGAACAAATCATTTAGCTTCTTTTTGCCTCAGCTTCCTCATATATAAAATGGGAATGATATTAGCACCCATCTACAGGGATTAATATGAAGATCAAATGAGATGTTAATAAAGCTCTTTGCAAACCTTAAAGCACTACATAACTACTGGCTTTAATCATCATCCAGGGAGGATAAAAATGAAGTCACATACAGTGACCAGGTTGATGGCACTACCACAACTCTGTGTTCATAGTTTCCTGAACCCTTCAGATGTTATGATTTTCTTGACCACTCTACTTTCACCCATAGAGTAGTAACATCTTTACATTTTACATCCAAGACCCTGAAGATCATTGTTCTTTTAGCATAATATCTTCTTGTTTCCCTATATATATATATATATATATATATATATATATATGCAAATTATATATATATATATATATATGAATTTGCTTTTTCATATAGGTATTCTTTGACTTCACTATAATTTTTCATCAAGACCCCAACTACAATCCTAAATCATTAGTATCAGTAAATGATGTAACTTGCTTTTCTGAGAAAAAGTAGCTCCCTGACATCAATTCTTTCAACTTTCCTCCTACACTTCTCTAAATCTGTTGAGTATATGGTGCATGATGCTCTTTTTTATACTTTATCCTTTTATTTTTAATTTTTAAGACCCTGCATTTTAAAGTTTTCCTTATGTATCTCTGACTGATTTTCTCTCTCTCTCTCTCTCTCTCTCTCTCTCTCTCTCTCTCTCTCTCTCTCTCTCTCTCCCTCTAATTCTCTCTCTCACACAAAGTCTCTGTCTCTCTCACAAGCTCTCTCACTCTTTTTCTCTCAAGTTCATTCTCTCTCTTTCTGGATCCTCATCCTCTTCTTGTTCCTTAAACATGGGAACACTCTTAGATTCAACCTCAGATCCTCTTCTCTATATGATCTAATTTACTTCCATGACTTCAATAATTACCACTATCCACATGACTTCAAAACTTTGTCTCTACCCCAAATCTCTCCCTATAGATCTATTTCCATATTTCCAACAGATTGATGCTTATCTTCACTTTTATATCTAGGAAAAACATCAATTATACATCTTTAAGTGTCTCTAAATCAAAACATTTAAAACTGAACTCATCATTTTCTGTTTGATTAAGTCTATCCTCTTCTTAACCTTTATATTTATGCTGTCGCTAAATGAAGGTCACTGAATTTATTATTGTTCCGAGGCAAATTTCTAGAAATAATTGTTAATAGCTGATTTATGAGTGCTTTGAAATGGCAATGAGTTAAAAAATAACATTGATGCATTTAGAAGAACCCATTTCAAACTAAGCTCATTTTCTTTTTGATATAATTACTAGACTAGTAGATTAGGGGGAGAGTATAGATTTTGAAGATCCATTTCCATTTGACAAATATTTACTAAACAATTTAATTGACTAATATAAGCAGTAGAGATGCAAAAATGAAACTATAGCTATATAGTTTATCTTTATTTTTGTGTGTGTATAGTGGCAGAGAGTGTGTGTGTGTGTGTGTGTGTGTGTGTGTGACAGAGAGAGAGAGAGAGAGAGAGAGAGAGAGAGAGGGAGAGAAGGAGAAAGAGGGAAGAAGGAGAAAGGGGTATATATATATATATATATATATATATATATATATATATAGAGAGAGAGAGAGAGAGAGAGAGAGAGAGAGAGAGAGAGAGAGAGAGAAAATCAGAGGGAGAGGAATGAAGGAAGAGAACTTGTTTTTTGCTCTAAGAAATTTATAATCATGGGGCGGCTAGGTGGCGCAGTGGATAAAGCACCAGCCCTGGAGTCAGGAGTCCTTGAGTTCAAATCCAGCCTCAGACACCTAATAATTACCTAGCCATGTGGTCTTGGACAAGCCACTTAACCCCATTGCCTTGCAAAAACTAAAAAAAAAAAGAAATTTGCAATCTAATAGGGAATGAGATCAGTAAATAGAGGTGAAATTATAAAAGATTTGAGGAGGAGATGTAATTTTGGGCTGAGGTTTCATCAAAAATGTAGTACTTGTAAAGAACAAAATAAGAACTTTAACTTCTAGTTGGGAAGGAAGGAAGGAAGTACATTGCAGTCATAAAGGAATGCAGGAGGAAAGGAGGAAGCAGAATGCAAATGAAGAACATAGAGCATATGAAAGGGAATAATATATGATAGACTGGAGGTGGACTAGAGTAAGATTATGTAGAACTTTCAATGTTAAGTTGAAGAGTTTTTATTATATACTTTAGAAAAATGAGGAGATATCAAAGAATTTTGGGAAGGGAAGAGATATGATCAGACTTGTGCTTTATGAAACTGGTACTGGAAACAAAGAAAAAGATTATAGAGTTGGAAGGGATATTAGAAAGAATAGAGTTCTATCCCCACTATATTACAGATAAAGAATCTAAGTTTCAGGCAGGTTAAAAATAACCTGCCTGAGGTCCCACAATTAGTATGTATCAGAGATTAAATCTGAACCCAGATCCATTGGCTCCAAAGCTCTAGTGTCTTTTCTATCATACTAGGTTAAAGTAGAGAGAAATTAGAGCCTGAAAAGGGATGATTAATATATTAGCTAATAAAATCAGAATACAAAATTATTTCAACATATTTAGGTGAAAGGTTGAAGCAAATAAAACAAAAATTAAATACTTAAAAACTGAACTTTTGAACAAAGATTCAAAAAAATCAACTCTTCAATTACTGGATGGAGAGACAAAAACAATTCTTGTATGAATTCTTGAGGATTTTGGTTAGCTAAGAATTCTATTTGGGCCAAGTTAGTGGTGCAGTGGATAGAGAGTCAAGCCAGGAGTCAGAAGGACCTCAGACATTTACTAGTTATGCCACCCTGGGCAAATCACTTACTCCAGTTTACTTCAGTTTCCTCATCTGTAAAATGAATTGGAGAAGGAAATGGAAATCACTGTGGTATATTTGCCAACAAAACTCTAAATGAGGCCATAAAGAGCTGGACACACTAATGGACAAAAACAACAATAAAAATAACAACCAAAAAGAACTCATTATAAAGTCAACTGCATGTTATGACTGCTAAAATGTTAATTGAATCTTGGGCTTAATGAATGAAGTCTAATAAATAGGAGTAATATTCTCTGAATTCTTTATTGGTGAATCAACATCTGGAATCCTGTGCTCAATTCTGTTTACCACATCTTAAGAGGGATTTTGCCAAACAAAAAAGTTACCAGGGAAGGGCAACCACTATGGTAAAAGGGACTTTATACCATAAGGTTTATATTTGCTAGATACCTTAGAGGTATCTAGTTGAAACCCCCCTCCCCACCTTTTTTAGATATCAATATAAGAAATGTTATATGACCATGAAAATGTTGCACAAAAAATATGAAGCTTGCCTGGAACTGGAACTGGAACTGGAACCATTTTGGTTGTTGTTGTTCAGTCATTTGAATCCATGTTCAACTCTTCATGATTCCATTTGGGTTCTTTTGTCTTTTGGCAAAGGTACTAGAGTGACCTGCCATTTCTTAGTCTAACTTGATGCCCTGAGGCAAACAGGGTTAAGCGACTTGCCCAGGGTCACACAACTACTAAGTGTCTGAGTTGAAATTTGAATTCATGAAGTCTTCTTGACTTCAGGCCCGCCACTCTGTTTGCTGCTGTGTCACCTAGCTGTCTCTGATGATTATGATTTTTTACTCTATACAAGACTCCCAAAGTTCAGTCATCCTTTTTATGAGCCAAGTGAAAAATGACAAGAATGCACACTTGCCAACAGCACATATCAAAAACCATGGGAGTCAAGAGAGAAATGCTCTGCTGCAGGCTCAGGCATTCTCTTTCATTCAATGTGGAAAATTTCCAATCCTAAAGCCCTCTTGGAGAAAGATTAAACAGACAAAAAATGAACAATCTGAAGTCAAATACATACATATATATGTATATATATACATATATATGTATGCATAAAATGGAAAAATGAAGAAGCTTGTATTGAAGAACATGTTATTATGAGAGAAAATATAACAACTGTTTTTAAATACTGGAAGAATAAAGAGAGTTTTGACTTTTTCTTTGGGATTCCAGAAAGTTAGAATCAAATAATGGAAGTCATTGTGAGGCAAATTTTACTTTAATATAACAGAACTTTCTGCCAATTAAAATGTTCTGAAAATGAAATGAGTTGGTTTATGGAGTAGTCAATTTTCATTTCTCCAAATAGTTTTAAGCAGAGTCTGTATCACAATCTCTTAGGGATGTTTCCAAGTGTTATGTCAATTAGAGATTGGATTAAAGTTTCTCTAGAGTCAATATCAAGCAAGGGATATGATTCTATGATTATAAGTGACTCTTCCAAGTTTCACAGCTGTGATATCACTAGAGTCTTTCCACTGAACCAAATTACTTTCCAGTATGAGGGAAAGTATACGGGGAAAAGAAAAATCACCCCAGCTCCTGCTCATCCAAAAAAAAAAAAAAAAAATCGTGAGTTGGAACTCTCCCACTGGAATCAAGATAATTCAGAGAGACAAATAGATGGACCCAGAAATACATATTATAAGGAAATAGAGGGAGAGAGACAGACAGACAAGAACAGACACAGACACAGACAGAGAGATACAGAGACAGGGAGAGACAGACAGAAAGTATTAGAGGCCCTGCTCCATTCAAAGGCGAAATTCTCTCCCAATTTAGAAAGCTGGGAATAGGGACATGTAGGAGATATTCAAAGTCCTCTTGTATTAGCTTCTTACAGGTCTTATTCTCCCTCAGTAACTTGAAGTAGAATTGGCATCATCATCTAGCTTCTCTCTTGAAACTGGAAGTCAGAAGCACTCAAAACAACTCCAGAAGCAAAAGAGATCATCTCTCATCTCTGCCTTGACCCTCACACAGGATCCCCTTGAGACATTGGTCTCTACAAATGAGGAAGGAATCCCAAATCCCTGGACTTTAGGATTTGAGTTAGTTACAATATTTCAGTTCAAACTAACAAAAATGACTGACTTTTTAAAATCTTTATGAAATCTTTGTGGAAATGATTTGAAGTGTAAATTTACATTTACATTATTTACATTATAGTGAGATTATCTGTTGAAAAAAAGAAAAGGCAGGAGATAATATTTTTCCAGATATTTTTTCTATAGCAGATTGAGTTTACATATTCAATTGGGAATAGAAAGAATAAAATCTCACAGATATCATCTATTGTTTCACTATTAAAAATAAAACAGTGAATTGAGTAGAGTAAAATGAATCTTAAAAGTTCTACTCCAACAAGGTACTTTTTCATTTATTTGTTAAGGTCACAAGATATTTATTGTTAAATACAAAAAGATAGCTTTGTTATCCCATTTAGTAGAACATGACCTCCCTGAGAAGATATACTTTTTTTTCATTTTTTTCTGTTTCCCCAGAGACCAGTTCAGTGCCTGAAACACTGTAAGCAATAATAAATACCAGTAAAATACTGAATCAATGTTGAAAGGCAGTTAAATGTACATAAAAAGGAAAAGTAAACTTTTAAGATTCCTTTGAAGAAATTAATTCCATAAACTACTTGCAATGACATTTAGAAATAGTTGTCTATTCTAAAACTAGAACTTATTAGAAGTAAAATCCCCCAATCATTTTCTTTAGACAGACCTCTAATTTACTGAATGAAGGGCTGTAGTCAATCCTCAGGCGAAAAGTAGATTTCATAGAATGCTCATCCATGCTGGTTTTGACAAGTTATTTATTCATCATACTCATAATATATTGGGAAGATTATTTATTCATCATGTTCATAATGTATGGTGACAACTACCATAATTAGTTTCCATAAACTGGCATTTCCCAGACTGGACACCATTCTTCAGTGCTTGACATAGGGAATCACAGAGCAGGTAGGTTAAACAGTGGATATAAGACTGAACCTAGAGTCTGGAAGAGCTGAGTTCAAAACTGACTTCAGACACTTATTAACTATTTGTCCTTGGGAAAGTCATTCTATTTTTCTTGGATTCCTGAAGATAACAGCACCTACCTCTCAGGATTGTTGTGAGGATCAAATGAGATGCTGCTGTAAAGCACTTAGCATCATGTCTGGCACATTTTGTTGTTATTCAGCCATGTCTAACTCCTTGTTCAGCCATGTCTGACTCCTTGTGACCTTATTTGGGGTTTTCTTTGGGGGGGGATTTCTTGACAGAGATAATGGAGTGGTTGGACATTTCTTTCTCCATTTCATTTTACAGGAAACTGAGGCAAACAGGGGAAATGACTTGCCCAGGGAAACACAGCTAGTAAATGTTAGAGGCCAGATATTAACTCAAGTCTCCCTTATTTCAGTCACAGCACTCTATCTGCTGCTGCCCATCCAGCACATTCTAACTGCTTTATCCATTATTATTAAGGGTAATCCTTGATGTGGTACTATCTCTTACAATGGTACTATGCACCACTGTATTTGAGACCATTTTTAAATTTATTTAGGGCTTAGCTTTAAATTATTCTTGATTATCCTTAGGATCTTAATAGTGGCAAAAATGTATATGTTGGGGCAGCTAGGTGGTGCAGTGTAGAGCAGCCACCCTCAAGTCAGGAGAACCTGAGTTCAAATTGGGCCTCAGACATTTAATAATTGCCTAGCTGTGTGACCTTGGCCAAGTCACTTAACCCCACTGCCTTAAATAAATAAAATTTGTCTTTCATCAAAAAGTGGCATTTTGTCTTGCATCACACTTTATATAACACAGCATACAGAGCAGATATGAACATTTCTTTCTCTATGAGCTGTATTTTTGTCTATTTTTTTAGGGAATTGGAGAATAGATTACTCTCATTGTTTTCATATAGAGAATACCAGTTTCATTACCGAAAGAAATGAGAAATAAAAAGTCAAAACCCCCACTTTGCCCAGCCAACCTTGGTCTTACTAAGTGAAGTGCCCAAGAGGATGTGTGTTTGATACATGTTGTATGGCAATTTTGAGAGATATTGGGAGCTGTGCAACCAAATTGTAGAAGTAGTAAACAAAGAATATTTTTCATTGTGACCCAAGGACCCAAATTCAAAGGACAGTACTCAAGTGAGAAACACAGAAGTTCAAAAAATACACAATCTAAGCATCATAGTTTCTGCTGCCTCTTATTTGTTGGGTTTGATTCCACCTCCCCCCCAAAAAGCAAAAATATCCAGTTAGGTAATAATTAAAATTATTTGTGGGGAAAGTAATACATATAGGGAATAATTAAGAAGCAGACCAGGAGTACCAAGTAGAGACACCAACTGATGGATATCAAGGACTTCAAACAAACAACACATAATATAACAAAAAGAATAGCCTAGAGACAGATATGTACAACTTGTTCCACATATACCTACACCACTAGATTAGTAATGAAAATCATAGAATCTTAGAGGGAGGAGAAAATAGTAATATCTGAGCTTAAATTGACCCTGGCCACATGGATTCCTTACACTTACACTCTCTTTTATGGACAGCCCTTTTTCCCATTAGTTCTGTGGGAATCTTTGAGAAAATATATATCCTTTCTATTTATGGAGGTAATCTAGTTTGTCATTTGTTGTGTTATGGTGTTTAATTAAATGTCGATGACTTTGAACTAACATGCCTTCTAATTGGTTTGGTAAAAGAAAATATTTGTTGGGGCTCATGAGCTGTGACCTTGAATAATGAACCAAAGAATTTTCAAGGGGCTCACAAATGAAGGATACCAAGGCCATGTAGCCTATACTAGAGCTATTTTGGGCATATTCTCCAAAATCAAGATGGCATCAGAATTGTTTTTGACATGTCAAATATATCTGTAATCCTAATCCCCCAAAATTGATTAAAATAGATCCTTTTATAGGATCTGTTACTCTGGGGGAGTTTCTGATACACAAGATGAGAATAGTTTAAAGTACATTGTATATTGTAAAGTATTTTATAAATCTGATTTATGCTATCACTCATTATATATTCAAAATTGCCATAATTCACATTGCCACATTCAGTAACTAAGCAGGCATAATGCCAGCACTGTGGGTGGCAGGAATGTCCTTCTGGAAGGGGAGGGAAAAGGTAGCAGACTGGAGAGTGTTAGATCAGAGTTAGCATGGCCTCCTGGAAATAGCACTGTGACCTTTATCAGGAAGATAAAGGAAATGATCTGTGGAGCAGGAAGCAACAGCTGTTAACAATAACCTTAATGACACCTCCAACTTTTGTCACCTTCAAAGACTGCTTTTAACCAGCCTATGAAAACAAAAGTTAGCCCAAGCTTCTGAGTCACTATTTCTAAAATGGCCTTCAACTTGCAAAACTGACTATGCTGTCAGGAATTCAGAGGATAAGGTGAAAGGTTGGGAAAGCAAGAGATGTAGTTGAGCACATTCTGGTTGCTTGGATGCTAGGAGTTTGAGAAGGAGAAAAGGACAGGGGAAGGATTGATGTGCTTCCTCATGAAAGCTAAATTCCCAATTCCCACCAACTATAAGCCTTGTTGAGTTGCTTGCAAAGTGAAGCAAATTTGTGTAATTCCTACTTAGGGTTATGGAAGAGAATTAAGCATTGTTGAGAGCTGCTAGGGTGAGTTTGGGTTAAAAGTCAGTTATGACTAAAAGCCCATGCTTAAGTGACCCTCGGGTTGAAGGCTTTCCATGGAACCCTGCTGTGATAACACAACTGCATCATCCATGACCTCACTTGGTGATAGTCCTATATCTGAACTTCTTGACCTGGGTTACATCCTGCCAGGTTATATCCTGGGCCAATTAGAAAGACATCACTGTTTTATCTTGCTTGCTAATTTTGTACTTTTCTGCTATAAAGAACTGTCTGATACTATCAAGAAATGGCTCTGCTACTTGTCCTACTGGCATCCCCACCAGAGTGTTCAGCATGTTTCTTTTCTCTCCTGAGCCAAACAAATCCCTTTGGTGGACAGGGGGACTTAACCAAGCCTAAAAGAAAATGTGTCTTGGATCTGGTATATGTTACTTAGGACAAATGACTTTAGGTCCTAGTCCAATTGTACTTGGGGAGAACAGTTTGAGAACCAAGCATCCAAAGGTAAAGAAGTAGTCCAAAACTGTTTGACTACAGGGTGTATAATCATAGGAGGAGGGAGTCATGTCTTCTAGGATTTAATTCATGGAGTCAGTGTTGGTTGAGATTAGAGAATCAACAAGTGAGAACAGAAGTCTGCTAATGTAAGTAGGAATGCAGAGATTGAGAAACTGCAGTTTTGTGGCATGGAACAATAATATTAGAGGGAATGAAAATAGAAACCATTTTGTATAGAGGCTAGGTAGTATGGCTCTGACTAATTTACTATAGACTTCCTTCTTCCCTGTTCCAGGCAATATAGACAAACAAGGAATGAATTTCCATAAAAATCTACCAAAATATATACTATCCAATTTATAGCATAGCTAAATCATGGGCTTCTATATTTCTCTTATTCATTTCAAAAAGATAATACATTAGTAAAGAATGAGGAGAAGGAAAATCTAAGTGTGCTAAGGTGGTAGCATCAATGGGAACTTAATAGCTGTGGTTACAAAATGGTTATGCTTAAGATACAGTCTAGAAAAGGAGACAAAGAATTCATAGGTGAGAAGATAAGTAATTGCAACTTTGCCTAAGGGCATCTAAATTGCAAAGTATGTAGAGTGGGGTTGGAGTCAGGAAGACTCATCTTCCTAAATTCAAATTTGGCCTCAAACCTTTACTACTTGTGTGACTCTGGGCAAGGCACTTAACCCCATTTGCCTCAGTTTCCTCATCTGTAAAAAATGGAGAAGAAAAATAATAAACCACTCTAATATTTTTGACAAGAAGATCACATAAAGGGTCACAAAGAGTTAGACAGGATTGAAGTGAATGAGCAACAACAACAATGATGTGGCATTAATTGGTTTTCTCTTTTGAACCACAGTTCCAGTGCACCCAGGATCTGTGTTCATAATAGACTGATTTTGAAGGAAGTTCAAAAGATCACTATCCTTCACAAGATATGAGTAAAAAGGATTTCTTCTCAAGGTAATAATGTATGAGAGGCATTTATTGACTTTAATATAGATATTATTCATCTGAACCATATCTGAGCCCTGAACACAGATAGCTCTGAAAGAGAAAGTGAGGCTGGTAACTTTGCATAGCTCTCCCTCACTTAAATCTAATTCACTTGCACATCACCTGTCTGATGTCATGATCCTCTTTGAGAATGAAAGACATACATCAACAGCAATACTCTACTTTAAAAAAATGTAGAAGCAAAATTCTCAAAAAAAAGGACTCATGAACAATGCAGAAAACATATAAATCATTTACAATAGATGATAAATAAGCTTCACAATTCCCTTATCTCTCTTTTGGGATACACTTTCTCACAGATTCTAAAGATACTGGAGACTCAGTCCCATTTCATACATCAAAAGAGAAAAGGACTTTGGAGGCATCATAATACTCTGTTAAGCCACTCCCTTTTTGCTGGTTTTTTTCTTTGTTTTTTTCAAGGCAATGTGACCCACAAGGTCATACAGCTAATAAGGATCAAGATCCTGAAACCAGATGTGCACTCAGGTCCCCTTGACTCCTGGAAGGGTCCTCTATCCTCTGGCCACCAAGCTGCCCGTCAGTCACTCTTAAAACCTACAGAATCTTTCAGAATTTGTATGCTTCTAGAAGGGAAACACACTTGGTGCTTTTAGACAGGCAGTTTCCTTTTCATGGAACCTACTCTATCCAAATAACTCACCATCATATTTGAGTGAAAAGTTTTGTTAAAAAGAGTTGAATCCATAGATGCTAGTCATCTACATATTATTGATTTGATCCTATGATGCAGTTCCTCACAGAACCAGGCTTCTCTTGCCCACCCAGGAAATTCCTTTTCTCTCAATAGAAGGTCAGAACCCTTTCCTCTCAGATGTGAAGCTTCTTATAAGGCAACCCCTAAATCTGACACTGTTCAAGAAATTGCCTTGGCACACTAGATTATAGGATCTCTCAAGTAATTGTTGACTAGGATTCAAAAATGACATTGATATAATATTACAAAGTTAAGAAGACCTGAACTAGTGATGATAATTTCTAACCCTTTCTTATTCTCTTCTTTTTCACTATGCCAGAAATTATGAATCCCTGAGAGTAAGAGATAAGGGAAATTTATGACACTTTCCTGACTATCTAGATTCTGGTTTAGTCTCAACTCTAGCCTGCCTTCACTGTGTTATCTTGAGAAGTCATTTAATCTCTTCAACTTTAACTTCATCTATAACAGCAGTGGTTTGGTGGTAGAATAGATAAACTCTAAGAACTTTTCAGCTCTAATACCCTGTAATTTGATAAACTTGGAAGCTTTTAGGGGGGAATATATCAAAAACAGTGCAGGTAAATGATAAACCGTAGTAGCATCTTAACGGGTCAGTTTACCTTCTATATCTTAGATTTACCGAAACCCATTTCTTTTTCAGCTCCCTGAATGGTCTTCCTAATATTCTTCCTTATAACCATTGGTGGTTGGCAAGTTTATAATTTATGACCTTGGTACCCTTTGAAATTAGTTGTTTAATGAATCCTCTACATCTTGTGCTCTGACAGCTGTGTAGTTTCCCCTAGCTTTCCAGGGTCTGGCTCCTTGCCAATTGTCCCCTTGTGGCTGTGTCTTTTGGTCTAGGTCACTCTAGGTTACTTCTTAATTGATCCCATTCTGCACACATACTAAACTTTTTCTATTGTCCTCCCATTCTCTCTATGTAGTTTTCTTCATACTTTTATTTGAATCAATTTTTCTTTTGCTATCCTCATGTTTTAAAACTGTTTCTGGTTACTCTTCTCTAATTTAAGGTTTGTTTTGTATCCTAACCATCCCCTTATTTCTTGACTTGACTCTATGCTTAGTATGCCATTCATTGCCTTTGTTCTACTCCATAAAAAGAAATCTAATTAAGAACATATTGAGTTGAAAAACAGTGAAATTCAAAGAAAAACAATTCAAATGGTTTCTCAGATGTTATTCATTTCATTGTTATTTAACTTGCTAGCTAGATGAGCTAAAGCAAGTCATTTAACCTCTTTGGGCCTTGATTGACTGCTCTCAAAACTAAGGATAATAATATTTTTCCAGACAGAAACTGGGTAGAAACTGAGCCATATGATCCCTTGAAAGGCCTTCTCATTTAGTTCTATGAAAGATTTTTGAACTCAAAAATTATTTTTTTAAATGATCCTTAGAGAATTTCAATTAATGAATCAAGCTAGTTTCTGTTCTCGAGTGGATCCTGCCAGCAAGTTTTAAAATGGGCAGATTACATCGATATATAATGATGATGATGATGATGATGATGATAAAACATTCATGTAATGTTTTATGATCGACTGATCCTTATATCATCTCTTTGATGCAGGTGATGTTATTGCTCCTTTTTATGGACAAAGAAATTGAGGCTTGCACAGTTCATTGGATTTCAAGTTGGAAATTTGCCTTGGAAGCCATCAAGTTTCATTCTTTCATTTAACCTATGAGGAACCTGGAGTTCAGATAGATTAAATGACTTGCTCAGTCATATATTTAATATTTTCCTGAAATAGAATTTGAATTCAGATCTTCCTGGTTCAAGCTTAGTACTCTATGCATTTGACACTAGGCCCTATCTTGGCTGACCTGCTAGGGTTCTTTGATATGTGCATATGTATCCTTATTCCTCTTCTCCTCCAAGAAAGGAGATAATAGTGTTCTCTGAAATGTCTATATTTTGACCCTTTTGGGGGGCATTAGCATTTAAAAATACTCAAATCACAAGTAGTAGTAAGAACCCACAATAAAAGGGGAAAACAACAGAACTTTAAAAATAGTATTTTAAAAGTTCCAATAAAAATATTTTAAAAAAATTCAAAAGGCAAAATGAAAGAGCTTTTATTATATTGGGAGCAAAATATAAGAAAGAGTAGCTATGAATCGAACTATTAATTTTATTTGTACCTTCTCTATTAATAAATAATAATTTTTTGAATTTGGAAAAAATAAGATGTATGCTTAAGAGAGAATTTAAGGGGCAGCTAGGTGGTGGAGTGGATAGATCACTGGCCTGGAGTCAGGAGGATCTGAGACACTCAATATCTATTTAACTTTGTGACTTTAGGCAAGTCACTTAATCCCATTGCCTTCCAAAAACAGAGAGAGAGAGAGAGAGAGAGAGAGAGAGAGAGAAGAAATTTAATCCAAGATGCTTGCAGATAAAAGCAACCTTGAGGGAAAGTGAGTATTCCACCTAAGGTTTTTTTAATAAAGCAGAATAGAAAGGACAGGTAAGCATATTTTGACATGCATCTGAGATCTGAAATAGACAGGAAAAAATATGGGATTCAAAAAAAAGATAGGTAGAATCTAATGGATTAAAATTCTATAAAAGTCAACAGGTGGAATAGGAACCTTTCAAGAATGAATTTCTAAAGATTTATAGAAAAAAATCTGATCAATTCTTTTATATATAAGTTCTTTGAAGGCGGAGATATTTCTGCCTTTTTTTTGTATCCCCAACATAAAATACAATACCTTTAGCATATAGTAATCAATTAATCATACTCATTGACTGCCTGATTGATGAAGAAAAGAACTGTGCAAAAGAGAACAATATAGATAAAAGGGAAACTAAGTTGCCAACTTAAAATATCAAAAATATTTTTAAATGGAAATAAAGATACTTAAAGAGGATAACAGCATGAGATGACCCTGTAACAGTTTTATCAGGAATGCTAAAATTCAGAATGAATTGCAGTGCGTAAGGAATTTATATGACAATTAAAATAGTTGTTTTTTGAATTATGAAGAAGAGGGTAAAAGAAGGGATAAGACCACTGGTTGTGATGGATAGAAAAATGAAAATGAATGAAGAAAATAAGAACTGCTTCTTCTCATTTTTCATTCCTTTTTGCTCCCAAGAAAAATGATCTTTGAACTAGAAAGGACAAATCAAAAATGACTAATTAATAAGTTGATCCCCAAGATAAGTAGAGGGCTAGAAAGAGTACACCTATCTGCATTTAGTAGAATAAAGTTTCCAGGCTTAAAATAACTTCATCTAAGAACAATAAATGATTTAGTAATTGTGATTGTCAAACAATTATCAGTGATCTCTGAAAAGTCAAGGAAAGTGGATGCTCCAAAGAATTGGAGAAAGACAAAAACTGGTCCAATTTTTTGAAGTAGAGTCAGAAAACTATAGGTCCCCTATAGGTTCAACAAATTCTGCAAAAATCTAGAATATGGAGTGGCTAGGTGACGCAGTAGATAGAGCACTGGCCCTGGAGTCAGGAGTTCAAATTTGACCTCAGACACTTAATAATTACCTAGCTGTGTGGCCTTGGGCAACCCCATTGCCTTGCAAAAAAAAAAATCTAGAATATACTAATAAAAGAATAAATCCCAAAACAAAGAATAGATGAGAAAAAAAGGTGCATCATTGCTTTATGTGATTTGGACAATTTATTCAAATCTAATATTTCTTTCAATACAATATCATTAATCTGGCTGTCATAAACAGAATATGATCAAATATTTTTAGTTAGATTTTTGCAAATCATGAGGTAGAATCATTCTCAAAGATAGGTTGGAGAAATATCAGTTAGACAATTCTAGCTATGTAAATTTATAATTGTATAAATGTTCACATTAATGATCCACAGAATAATCATCAATGACTCATTGTTAACTTGGAAGAATGTCTAGAGTGAAATGCCCTAAGGATCTGTACTTGGCTCTGTGCTATTTAACATTTTCCAATGACTTGTATAGACATTAAAAATGGTTTATTTACCAAGGCTGCAGTGGGACAATGCTAGGAGGGGAAGAGCGCTTTCTATTGAGGAATGATAATCTCCCCAAAATATTTGACAGGTTGGAATACTAAGACTAATTAAACAAGTCAAGAAGCATTTCATTGCTCTGAGCCAAATAAGTGTTCTGAGTGCTAGAGATATGTTCATAATCTAAGGTGAGAGGCAACATTCAAACATGTACAAATAAGATCTATCCAAAATTTAAAGCTAATCTCAAAGGGAAAGTATTCAGGGGAACTCAGAAAAGCTTTTTAAAGAAGATAGAAATTTAGCTCAGATTTGAAAGAATCCCATGAAACTGAGAGGCAGCAAATAGGAAGATCATTCTGGACATTGGAGGAAGAGAGGAGAAGGAGGCATGGGAACCACTGAGTTGGTAGTTTGTGTATTTTTGTAAAGACTAACAAGGCTAGGATTATTGAATCAAGGAAATGTAGAATGGAGTAATGTGGAGCAAGACTGGAAAAATAAAAAGGAATCAGATTATGAAAAGTTTGAAAAGTTACTGGAGAAAACTACACAAGCGGGAGTTCAATAATATTTTCAGACCTACACTTTAGGAAGATAAATTTGATATTAGCTGAATATATGGTACGTTAGAGTGGATGGAGATGAGACAAGAAGACTAATCAGAAAGTTATTTCTATAGTCCATGCTTTAAGTGATGAGAGACTGAACTTCAGTGGAGTTAGTTTCACAGTAGAAAAGGAGATGTATAAAAGAGATACTGTGAAGGTAAAAATTGACAGGGCTTGGCAACAGGTTGAATGTGGGAGATGAGAACAAGAAGTTAAGAATAAGGTCAAATTCAATATGGATAAAAGTAAAATCTTATATTTGGCCTCAAAAAGTCATTTTCCAAGTACAAGATAGGGGAAATTGAATAAATAACAATTTATCTGAAAGATAAATATGGGAATTTTGTTGGAATGCAAGGACAACATGAGTCAGCAAAAAAAATAGTCAATATAATTTTAACCTATACTAAGAAATGCTAATTCTTTTGAGAATGAGGGAGATAATGGCATGTTACAGTTGCATCTTGTTTGGTTCACATGACTACCACCCTGCTTCTGCATAGTATAGTAAAGCAGTTACCAGTACCAATTAACATCAAGAAATTAGATTGAAAACTGCAACCTAAAAGTCAAGTACCAATCATCCCAAAGATCAAAGGAGATGGCTGTATCATATATTAACTAAAAATCACATTCTGAAACTATGGGCTAAATCAAGGGAAACCACTTAAGCCTTGCTATCAGGATTTTTTGGTTTATGTAAACCTCCAATCAGTTCCAGACATCTGCAGTAAGCCCAGAAGAACACCACGTGTTGCTGATAACTTTGAGATGACATACTTTAAAGTTTTACTGATAACTCTGATATGATCTCAATATGCTAATGAAATGACCCAGATTAGACAGTATACCCATTAAATCCCTATAAAAATGAGACTTCAAACTCTTGAGCACTCTTCCAGCATCTCCATCTGAGTCCATGCTGCTCCATTGCTTTCAATTCAGATCCATGATTGAAAAAAAAGTTACTGTCCCACTGCCCTGGGGGTATTGAAGAAATATTTGTCCTTTGTGTTGGTTGAAATAAATATTTCTTTGTAAAATTTATACCAAAATAAATGGTTAAAGGAAAGAAGGGTATTAATTCCTCTTAACAAAAGCAGGAGTATAACCTATGGGAGTGAAGATTTAGAGAATGGCAGTGGAAAAGCAGAGGAACTCCAACCTCTCAGTTTACCCTGGAACTCTGAGATGCAGCAGGCCTGGCCCTGAGGGAAAAAGGTGGCCAAAAGATGTTTGTAACATGGGCAAATGTTCAATGCTTTTCAATGGTTTTAAAGTTTAATTCCAGAAATTAAAACCCAGTAGATTACATTGAGCCAGTTAAAAAATTCTAAAATTAAGTATCAAATGGATGATTTGTGAGCACTTAGAGAAGGAAATGTATTACTTACCAAACTAATCTCATTTATTTTTTTATAATGTACTGGAAGATAAGGAATACCACAGATGTGTTTGATTTCAACACACCATTTGACAGAGACTCTCATGAGATTCTTTTTGATAGAATTAAGAAATGTGGGCCTTCTGATAGCAAAGCTAGGTCAATTTTAGCTTCCTGTATGACCTTACTCAGTGTGTGTTGATTAATGGATTGATGTTAATCTGAATAGTTTCAAGTGGTCCTTTTTTTTTTTTGTCAATGTCTTGATGAAGCACTGAATTTGGAGATAGATGACCTGGAAACAAATCTAAAAATTGTTGTGTGGCATTGGCCTCTGTAATTTTTTCCTCAGTTCTGAAATTCTGTGATTTTATAAAGATTTTTTTTCTTGTTTAATTTTTTTAGGGCAGTGGATAGGCCTATAGGGAACACCTGATGAGGTTACTCCCTCCATTAATGCAGAACAATAACTCATCTGTAACTTGTAATTTTAGAATGTCATCTGGATCAAAAAAGAAGTGAAGCAACTTGCCCACAGTCACCCAGTTAATGTGTCTGGGGCAGTACTTGACTTCCTTCCTCTAAGACTATCCATTCATTATGCCATACTCTATGAAGGTTTTATAAAGCACAAATATAATCTCCAGATATGTTGAATGACAGAAACTATATTCTAGAAGATACAAATTAGTAGGAAGAAACTAATAATAAGAAATTTAGTGGTAACAAATGGAAAATTCTTCACCTTGGTGCAAAGAATCAGATGTACAAGGAGAAGATGAAAGATAGAAACTCGACAGCCAATCCAAATGGAGGGACAAAACGAGCCCAGGATTTGCAACTATCTACAAATTCTACATATTTGAGTCAACTCAGGTTCCAAGTCTGATTCTGCCATTCACTTCTTGAGTGACCTTAAGCAAAATGCCTTTATAAACTTTTGTTTATTCATCTGGAAAATGAGGAAGTTGGATTTTCCCACCTCCAAATCTACGACCTTATACTCCTTTGATGATAGACATCCCAAAAGATGATAGACTTAGATTATGCTAACAGAAACATAGTGTTCATTCAAAAAGCTGAAATAGTCTCATCATCATTCTGTGTCCTGGTGATGTCTCATCTAGATATCAACAAAGTAGAAAGTTACAGGATACTATTGCCAACCAGGATAGTAAGGATCTGTAAACAGTATCAAAGGAGGAATAAATGAAAAAAAAACTATAGCAAATTTAGCTTTGAGAAGGTAGAATTGATAATGCTTCAAAAATTTGAAGGATAAGAGCAGTACTATTTTACCAATATGAATTCAAAGGGAGAAGTAGGACGAGTACATGGAAGTAATTTTTGATGCCATTTAAGGAAGAACTTGTCACCAAGTAGAGCTATTTAAATATCAGATGTACTAGAAATGCTCAAGCCTGGGAAGATAAAAACTTCTTTTAGGAGTAGGGCAAGATGGGGGTTACTATATTCATTAAGAGTTGAACCTGTCAACTTCTAGGGTCTCTTCCAGGGGAAGATTCTAAAATATCAAATACTAAAGTATTAAAAACTCTCTGCTCTCCATCCTCCTCTGGCTCTTAAAATCCTTTTCTTAACTTCAAGGTTTGTCTTAAGGACATCTCTAAGTTAGATCTTTTTTTTTTATCACCTAGTTGATTAGTGTCTTCTCCAGGGAAATTGTATTTACTTTTTTATGTACTTATTTGTCTATATGTAGTTTTTCACCAGAAGACTGTAAACTCTGTAAAGTAAGGGATTAATTTTTCTATTTCACTACACTTAATACAGCATGTGACACTTAGTAGGTAGTAAATACTAATTGATTGTAAAGATTATGAGTGCACCAAACAAAGTATGTTATACGTAGACCCAGCACTTTGCCTGTCTGAATCCAGAACATCTTTTTAGGGTTGGTAAATACTGGCAAACAATTATTTCTCCCAATCTCCCTTGTCAGTCTCTTTTTTTCACTAGTCCATGATATCATTTTAACTATACATGTATAGAGTGAGGCAGCTGGGGTTATTTCCCAGAGTGCCAGTTTCATAAGATCTAATAGTTTGCCATGCAGGGGTGAGCTCCTGCCCCAAAACATTATTTATCTGGGTTCCAGCAGTGGCTTTAAGCCAGTATTACTGCTGACCCCAACACAAAATAAGGTGTCTGCCTTCTCTTCCTCATCATGGTGGCCCCTCCAGCATCTAGTATGCTGAATGTCTCTCTCCTTCTTATAAACTGGGGTACTGATCCCCCCCAGCAGTCCCCAACTAAGTGTGTCTTCCCTGGGCAAGAAGTCCTTAGTAATGACTTCACTTCTTCCTGTTTGTCAGCTTTCCAAGTCTAGTCTTCTATTTAAAAGAGAAAGACACTAGCAGAAATATGATCAGAGTTCCCTTTTTTTATATCATATCAATTTTTCTAAAGGTCAAATTAACATTAAAATGTCACTTGTTGAACCTTTTCCCAGCTAGAGATTAGAAAAGACAGTATTTTTCCCTAAGGGTTCAGAGAGAGACAACACATCCATCCACTCTGCTTTATGATTTTGTATTCATAATAGTCAAGCTTTCCTAAGTTTGAGGTTTCTTTGGCTTTTTCAGACATTTAGTTTTCTACTTGGACCTGCCTTGTCCCAGGACAACAGCAGGAAAAAGAGGAAATGAAGCCAAAGTCGTCTTGGTTTTGATAGGGCTAGTAAAAAAAAAAAAGCCCCTGTGGGTTCTGAAACTGTCTGATTTGGCTACTTTTCTCCCTTTCACTAAAATGACAATTTAGTAGGGGTTAAATAGTCTTTGGAATACAGTCCAGGGGGCACTTTATATGCTAATGAGTCCCGGTCCCCGCAGCCACTGGTGACCCGCTCCCCACAAGTCTAAGTCCAGCACCCGGGCTGGGAAGAGGGTGGTGGCCAGGAGGAGGAGCGGGTGGGGGAGGCAGGAAACTTCCCTTCCTCTTCTGCCTTTCTCAGAAAACCAAACATGGCATCTTCCATGAGGAGCCTGTTTTCTGATCATGCCAGATACGTGGAAGCTTTTCGCCGCTTTCTGGCTCATTCCACGGAGCACCAGTGCATGCAGAATTTCATTGAGGAGAAGCTGCCAAGCATTCTAGCAAGGTAACAAAAGACAGGCGCCTTCTCCAGAAGGACAGACCCCCGGGAAACCACAGCCCGTGCGAGTGATGAGTGCATGCTGCGGGGGAGCCGCGCCCGGCACGCGTGGCCAGGGAGGGATCCGGGCCACTTCTGCTGCCCAGCCTCTCCCCAGCCCCCTCCCCTCCCCAAGCTCAGTTCCAGCCCCTCCCCCGAGCCAAAGGCTGCAGGCCAATCTTTCCATGACATTCCACCTAATGGCCCAGTTTGCTAGGGGAGTCTTTGGAGCCAAAGGAGATAAGAGTTAACCATTTCCAGGCACCGAATACATTTCCGAGAGAAAAGATTAAAAAATGCTTTTAAACTCAGATGTTTACATTCTTTTCTCTCTTCCTCCTTCTTTCCTCCCTCCCTCCCTCCTTCCCTTCTTCCGGCTTCCACTCTACCTTCCTCCTCCCCGTCTTCCCTCTATCCCTTCCTCCTTACCTCCCTTGCTTGCCTTCCTTCCCTCCTTCCCTTCCTTCCCTCCTTCCCTCCTTCCCTCCTTCCCTCCTTCCCTCCTTCCTTCCTTCCTTCCTTCCTTCCTTCCTTCCTTCCTTCCTTCCTTCCTTCCTTCCTTCCTTCCTTCCTTCCTACTTGCCTAAAGTTTGACTTATCACTAGATATCATTTTTATCTCACCTGCTGTTTGTACATATTTAGTTCTGTTTCAAATGAACAAAGGTCCCAGATAGGGTTTCCTCCATTTATGTTTTCTGGAATAGCCTGAATTTTTAAAAGTCACTAAATAGCATTTACCACTGAAAGGACTGGGTGCCACTTAGCCTTAATAATATCCATTTAAATATGTATCCATATATATTATTATGATTATCATTTCACTTATCATTATAAGAAGAATCATTAATGTTTATCTTTCTTGACTAGTATTAACAGTATGACCCTTTAAAAAGAGTTTCTCTATTATCAGTAAAACAGTCTTGTTCCCCTACAATCAGTGAGGTTCATTTTTTTTTCTGATGAATGTGTTCAATTTGTGCCAGGGCTGATAAGCATTATGAGAGGACTAGATCCTACACTCTTAAGATAATCAAATCTCCTGCCTTGGGGATGTGGATTTCAATAAATTAACAAAAATGTTGGATTGGGGCAATGGAAAAGATACTGAAATGGGTGAGATTTAGATCCTATCTACAGTTGTTCCAAATCCCTAAATTCTGTCTGCCCCTGGTTTTCATTCCCCTTTCTCTTAAATTTTGTCATTGGGCCTGTCTGTCTGACAATAGCAGACCAGGGAATCCTTGCCTTGAATTTTAATAGGATTCTCTACTCCTTTCCAAGTCTTTCTGGTTTTCTTTTTCTGTTTCCGAGGAGTTCATTGTAAAAATGGCATTTTATTTTCTTGTGAAAGAATACTTAGGCTCTATTCTGCTGTTTTATCAGTTATATAAGTGAGCCTGGGTTCTGGAAGGTTATGCCAACAGAGTACAAATTTCAGCAAGTCTTTCAGTGGTGGAAAGACTGCAGTTCGATACTAGGTGATCTACTGAAGGTCTGTTGTCAGCACCAGCCTAGTGAAAATTAACTAAACTCATCTACAGATTAGATCTAAAATGATGAATTTTGGACTGTGATCATCTGTTATTGTGGAGGGGCTCTGATCTATTAGTGAAGGCAGTATCCATATCAAAGAAATTACAGAGCATTGACATATCAGGGAATCACAGAATTTGAGACTTGGAAGAAATATTAGTTCTATTAGAACTCATATAAGAAAGGAATTCCCATTACAAAACAAGTTCTAAAGAAGCTTTATGGAAGTATAATAGAATATATTATATATTGGCTATATCATAAGAGCATAGACCTACAGCTGAAAGGGACATTCCAGATCATCTACTTCAATCGATTTATTTAACTTTCAAGGAAACTGAGGCCTAAAATGTTAAAAGATTTGTTTGGAGTCATACAGCTAAAAAGTATAGAATAGACTATGATACAGACCTGGCCTGATATTGTTATTCACAACCTGTATGATCTACTATGAGGAAATACCAGATGCTTATTTTCTTCCTAGTCAATCATTCAATAACATTTACTGAGCACCTAGAATTTTCTGTGGTGCTACTTATATTCAATACAAAGGAGATAAACAATATCAATGTCCATATACACTGGTGATCCATTCTAATTTGGCATATCCAGTAGGAATCCAAGTTTAAAAAAAAACAACTAAAGAATTTTCAAAAACAAGGCTCACGTTTGCCCCAAAATACTAGATGATATAAAGCAAGGAGATACTTGGACTGGAAATCTAGGAAGAGAATTTTGAGGTAGATTTTGAATAAAGGAAGGCAACCTATGAAGGATCTTGTTGAATGCTCTGAATTTTAAAAATATAAACTTAAAGGAATTTATGAAATGTCATTCCCAATTTCTTTATCTTTATTCCTAGGAACCAGGGGTAGGTAACATCTTCCGATGTCCACACATATTCTTCTTTTATTATTCTCTAATTTATAGATGAGGAACTTGACATTGAGAGGCAAAGGGTCTTTCTGGAAGAAACTTTAGTTCAGTTCTCCTTTTATCTACTAGTGCCTCTCCAAATACTTCTCTCCATCCAAAGATGTAAAATCTTCCTAGAGGAAAAAGATTGGTTAGTTGTGAGGTCTTCATTGCTTATTACAGAGTTTTCCTCAGTCACTTAATGTTTGTGGAACAGAGTCAAAGACGCTTGTTTTTCTTTTTTAACTCTCATGTATAGAGATTTTGTTCTACTTTTTTGGGTGGGGGTTGGAGTTGTGTCATCTACAACTAAACTTTCAAATCGTATTTTTCCACAGCACCTAGCACTCATTTTAAAATATGTAAATGTCTTTTATTTTCAGGATTGGAGACACAAAATCAGAAATTAACATTCTAAGCATAGGTGGCGGAGCAGGTATGAATAAAGATTTGTGTGTCGTGATTTGCATATTGTTCTACAAAGAAACATGGTTATATTTAATAGAAATGTTAATTCCAAAGTACTTCCTTTTCTTTTCCTTCATTAGACAGATTGAATTATTGTTATCTTATTTTGTTCCTCTTGATGATGATGATGATGATGATGATGTTGATGATGAGTCAGCTTAGCATGGTGGTTAGAGGGCTGGTCTTAGGGCCAGAAAAATCTGGGTTCTAGTTCTATCACTTTTTACAAGTTACTTAACCTCTTTAGTGGCCAGGACAATTTTCTAGGAATATATGCTTCTTTGTGTTGGTAAAGAGAATTTCTTACCAAGAGTTGCAAATACTAATGATAAAATGAATTGAGATATAGATATTTAAAAGAGAGAAAAACCATTATTATTTTCACTAATGAATCACTATGGAATAATATAATACTGGAGTTGGAGTTAAAAAGAATTGGTTTCATACCCCACCTGTGACACTTGTCTATGGGCAGGTCATTTAACCTCATGGAAACTTAATTCAGTCTCTGAGGCTATAAAATAGAGATGAGTTGTGATCTAATCTGCTGTCAGCAGAGATAATTCTCAGGTTGGCAAAATCACAGATACTTAATACAACACTGTATTATCATTAATAGTATTAATGATATTTCTACTTCAACTAATAATATTTGAAGCAATTTGTAAGCCTTTGGCATTAGTATTCACACCACCTATGTGACATAGTTGTTGTTTGTCCTTTGTTCTTTTTTTTTTAGGTTTTTTCAAGGCAAATGGGGTTAAGTGGCTTGCCCAAGGCCACACAGCTAGGTAATTATGAAGTGTCTGAGACCGGATTTGAACCCAGGTATTCCTGACTCCAAGGCTGGTGCTTTATCCACTACGCCATTTAGCCGCCCCTTTTCCTTTGTTCTTAAAAAGGACCATGATATCAGGGTTGTGATGCCATGACATGAAAATGAATTAAATTTAAGTGCAAAGTCCGCCTCACTTTCTCCTCTGGAGTCCAGTGACCAGTTATAGATCAGAATGACTGGAGATGGTATTATAATAATAGATGTAATTTTATTATCCTAATCTATAGATGAGAAATATAAAAGATTGTATTTTGTGCAATTTTTCAAATGATCATAGGGTTGAAAAGCACTCTAAGAAACCATCTTAGGCATATCTTTGTCTGGGTATCAAAACTGCATATCAACAAATCCCAAAGGATAAGTATCTATATACTTTGTTTAAATATATCTCCTGAAGAGAATTTCTAAACTCTCAGTTATTGATTTACAGCTCTTATGGGCAGTTCATGTGGTATTTGTTAATGTCTTAAGTTTGATATTTCCTGGTATAAACTAAAGTTTTCTCCTATTATTTAATCAATCCAGACTCTGCATGACTGTCTGTCTGTGTCAGTTTCTGTCTCTCAGTCTCTCTCATGTATATACATATGTCTGCATGTCCTAATAGTCAACCTCAAGTTGAATGTTAAAAGGCTTAAAAATGGTCAAGTTATCTGGCTATTTCCAAATATCCAGATGCCTTGAGCAGTTTCTCAGTAACTGTATATTGATTGATGTTGGCACCATATGTAGATTATTGATTCATTTTCATATTTTCCCAGATGTTTATCTCATATTCTTTGTTTGAATATAGAAAATACCTAATGCTATGTGTTAGAACATATTACTAGTAAAATTATCACCAGTCCTTTCAGGAATGGAATGGAATAATTTTTCTTTGATAGAAAATGACTAAATGGCTAAAGATGTAGTCACAAGAAAGCCAGAGTAATCTCACATATACCCCAGAAAACAAAATGCAACTGAAGGGTCACTTGGACTCAAGAAAATTCAAGTAACAAAGAACAATGAATATTAACAGATGGGAAAGTTTCCAAAAGCTTTGTGACCAAATATAATCCATCGTTGATGATTGACTTCTTGGGTCGAGAGATTTCTCAGCTACTAATTATCTAATTAGTTTATTATAACCAGGTCTGGCATTTTCTATATGTTCTGCATATGTTACATAGGCCAAACAGGCATTATGAATATCATATCACAGTTTCACTAGTGCTTAGACAAGAGGGAAAAAAGAATTACAAGGGAAAGTAATTAAAAACAATCCATACAAAGGCCAATTTAATTGACCTCTTAATACAAAGTTAATTGAATTCCTGATGTACATTTAGCCAGATGCTCTTAAACTAGCTAGAGTAAGGAATGTTTGCTATGGCAGTGGTCCCTTAGAGTTGTATCTAGGAGCTAACATACACCATTTACAAAGAACATGAGAAACAACTGCAAGAGATTTGAACCTGACTGAAATTAAACACTATATTAATAGCATGAATTCCTCTGGGTATGATATAAATGACCTTTTGGATTATTTTGAACTGTAACTTAATTTCCCCTAAGGTATGAATCAGATGCATTAGAAATACCCCATAAGAACTCAAGTTACCAGAGCTAGATTTCATTTTCTTTGTTGACTACTTGAAATCAAATTCATTACATGTTTATTTTAATTTTTTTTGTTTTTTGGGGGATTCTTTTGGAAAGTATAAGAAAGCTCATTCTGAAATCTATTGATCCGTGATCTCATTACAGCAGAATTTTTGGACTTCCAATGTGTATGTGATTTCTCCAACAGCAAGTTACAACCCATCTAGGTCTATGTGACTTAAGTACATGTTTGTTCAACAAGTTTTCACAGAATCAACCAA
This sequence comes from Macrotis lagotis, assembly GCF_037893015.1. Taxonomy (NCBI): domain Eukaryota; kingdom Metazoa; phylum Chordata; class Mammalia; order Peramelemorphia; family Peramelidae; genus Macrotis; species Macrotis lagotis. Next base: position 625,416,827 of record NC_133658.1, read on the forward strand.
CATCCTGGGCACCTTATTTGTGTTTTCTGTAGAAAAAATGGGTATTCTATCCATCATCAATCACTGTCATCATCTGGCCATGTACAAGAACCATCTTTATATTCTGCACATAATTAAAACTTACTTATCAATAAGTAAAGTCACTTAATAAAATAAATTTTTAATTGATTGATTGACTGGCTGACCAATTCCATCTTTTATTTTTTTCCATAGTCATACGTTACTTTGAGCTCTTTTGTAACCTGTGTAATTTCTGGTTTGTAAGGTATTTGCAGCCTGAAGGTGACCACCAGGCACTTATCCAATGACCTTTACAGGAACTCTTAATTTGAAGTCCTCTAACTAAAATGTAGAAATATATATATATATATATATATATATATATATATATATATATATATATTTAAATATACATATATTTTCTTATTTTATCCTTAACACTCTGGGAGTGTAATATCTCCATTTTAAAAATGAGAAAACTGAGGGTAAGTCAAGGTTAAATGACTTGTCTAGGGTCACAGATCTAGTAGACATCTACAATTAGATTTGAATTTACGTCTTCTTGATTTTATGGCAGCACTCCATCCACTATGCCACATAACTACCTGTTCAGACAGAGAGCCAAAGACAGATAGTTGCATTTAAATATAATTGCTTTCCTTTGTAATTCTAAATCCAAAGAGTTTCATCATGCACAAAGTTGAAATTAAGAGCCCCTGCTTTAGAGAATGGTAAAGTTTACTACTTTGACTGAAACCCATCATTTATAACAGGACTTGTTTATTGAGCATTTCCCATTTTCAGGTTTATGAATCATACCAAAAAATAGTCTATCAGAAAAGTTTTGTAATTTCAATTGACAACCAGCTACATCCAAATATATGAATTTTGAACTTTTTGCTCAGCTTGGAGAAGATTAAGAAGGGCTAGGTACCTGAGGCAACATGGAGGGCTATCTCAAGATCAGTTATTATTTTCCATATAATTCCATATAAAAGAAGGCAGGGTAGAAATGTCTTAAACAAAAGAGATCTCAGGGGCAGCTAGGTGGCGCAGTGCATAAAGCACCGGCCTTGGAGTCAGGAGTACCTGGGTTCAAATCTGGTCTCAGACACTTAATAATTACCTAGCTGTGTGGCCTTGGGCAAGCCACTTAACCCCATTTGCCTTGCAAAAAAAAAAAACTAAATACAAACAAAAGAGATCTGAGAAAACTGTCCTTTTTGATAGTATGTTAACTTGTTTGATGGCTTAAGAAGTGTCATAAGAATTGGGAAAACTACTTATTTTGAGAACCTAAAAACATATCAACTAGTCAACCATTCTTAGGGAAAATCAAAATGGATGGACCAGCTGAAAAAAATACCAAAGCTTTATAAAACGGTGTTTGGCATCTCTTTGAAGAAACTAAGCAAGACCTAGAGCCTTGAGCAATCCAAAAGAAAGGAAATCGATGATAACCTTTTTATGTGGCCTTCAAGTAATCTCTCACATCAATAAAACACTGCAGCTAAGCAGGTAGTGTTGTTGGTAGATTATACTTTCTAATGTAGCAAGGTGTGCAAAGTCCATTTCTTTTGTGTATGTAGAAAGAAAAACAAAGGTAATAGATCAGGAGAGAAATAAATCTTCAAAGAAACTTGAACAGGTCTGCATTTTTAGGGCCTAAATGAGGAAGCATGAAGTCCTACTTTTAAAAGAGTTGAAACAAAATATCTTTCATTATTGTTGTTAATTTTTTATTATTTAGAAATATTTCTTTTATTTTATATTTTTATGTTCATATTTATTCTATTCAACATATATCTCATATTTATATATTTAAGTATTATTTATTATATATTTAATATATCTTTTCATATTTTTATTATTTTATATTATTTTATATTATTTTATTACTCAAAAACATTTCTTTTAGTTTTCCAAATTTTTTATTGTAGTTTCAGTAGCATTTTTTAGATATTGAGAATTATTTTATTTCATATGCCTAGATCTCCTTCAATGCCTTTTCTGAAATGGCCTTGATCTTATATCCTAATATAAAACTTTCCTGTGCAACTTCATTATAAATCACCATTTAATGAATATTGTCTATGTACTTGAAGGTTTAGAAGACAGGGCAGAAAAAAAGCCGTGGCTTTCCTGGGATAGGTAGGAAGCTATAATTTTACTGTATATATAAACTTATGCCTGGAAGGAAAATCCCAGAAGGGGATAATGGCTTATGGTTTCTCATTGCTTTCAATTGCTTTTCAGGAGAACCACATTATTTGTCCTGCTGTTCCCTGCTTATGTCCAACAGCTAGAGGACTTTATAAGGAATGGACTGAGGTATAATGCAAATGATTCACTGAACTCAGATTTCAGCTGATTTTTATTAATCTATTGTGAGCCTGAGCCAATGCCATAGTATAACCCATATGAATACACACACACACACACACACACACACACACACACACACACACACACATATATACATACACACAAAAATACTTATATATGTATATACATGAAATCACAGAAAATCACAGGTTCAAAGATCTGTAACTCAGGTCTTCTCTTGTTTTCTCCCCTCTTCCGTGTCCATATTTTTTTTTATAAAATCCAAAACAATTGAGTTTTCAAATTCTGTTTCTCCCTTCAGTTCCTCTCATACCCAGCCTTTCCATTTTTTACACTTATAAAAGGGCTTCTATAAATATTATAGAATATATAAATATTATAGGATAGGATAGAGTATAGTATTATTTTCTTTTTCTTTTTCTTGGATTTGTTTTATAATACAACCTTAGTAGCAGTATTACTAGGTCAAAGGGTGTGAACATTTTTTTATTTCTCTGAGCATAGTACCAAATTATGTGACAGAATGGTTGGATCAATTTATAACTTCACCAACAGTTCATTATTATACCTATTTTCCCATATCCTCTCTAGCAATTCCTGTTAAATGAGGGTTAGTAAAACAGAATTTTTTTAAATTAATAGTAATTTAGAGCATTTTTCATATAATTAATGATAGCTTTGATTTTTCTTCTGAAAAGTACCTGTTCATATCATTTGGCCATGATCTAATAGGAAATGGCTCTTATTTTTATCAGTTCTCTACATATTTGAGAAAGGAGTCTATTATCTGAGAAACTTGTTATAATAAAGTTTGATATTATTTCATTGACTATGGTACCTTTTATTAAAATGTAGTTTCCCTGCTTATCCCTTTTAATTAGGTCTACTTTTACTTTTGCTTTGTCTGAGATCAGGATTGGCACCCCTGCCTTTTTTTAAACCTTAACTGAAAGCATAATATATATTCTTCTCCAGCTCCTTATTTTAATTGTCTGTGTGTGTCTTTCTGTTTCAAGTGTGTCTCTTGTAAACAACATCTTGTTGAATTCTTATTTCTAATCCATTTGCTTTCCATTTCCATTTTATGGATGGGAACTTAGGCTTTCCTGACTTCATGTTGTGTACCATTTTTTTTTGCAAGGCAAATGGGGTTACGTGGCTTGCCCAAGGCCACACAGCTAGGTAATTATTAAGTGTCTGAGACCGGATTTGAACCCAGGTACTCCTGACTCCAAGGCCGGTGCTTTATCCACTATGCTACCTAGCCGCCCCTTGTACCATTTTACCATTGTCTAACCTAGCTTCCTGGATGAAATCAAGATAACTCCTCTGGTTTTCAATTTCCTAAGAGATGTGTTCAAGGTCACCTAGTGAGTCAATGGAAGAATCTGAACCAGAATCCCATAATCTTATCTTCCCATGTAGAGCATTGGCCTAAGCAAATATAAAATGTAACCTTTGACTTCACTATATCAAGAATAAAATGATTTGCAATGATCAAAGTAGATTTTTAAGAAATGTCTTTTGTGTTAATTTTGCTCCCATTCTATAAGAACACTATTGAAACAATAATACCCCCAAATTCTAATTTGTTAAAATAAGACATGGTTTATAAAGAGAAACAACAAGGTAATTGGAGCAATGTAAACCCCCCGCCCACTAAAAAAAGGTCTGTTAATCTGAGAGTGAGAAGATTGGGTAGGGGTCATAAATGATAGGAATCAATATGTAACTCTGGGCAAAGGCAAGCCAAAATTTTCAGTCTGCAAGGTGAAGAAAAGCAACCTTCCCAAGTCCCAAGGTCTCCAGTCCTCACTTGACTTGATTACCACCTACATAGTTGTGATGCAGAGTTAGAGAGTGACTAAATACCTAGAGAGCCTTTTAAATCCACAGAATTGTTCCTTATCTCTTATAACTCAAAGGGAATAAAAAATAATTTTAATGGCATAAAGTTATATCAGAAGAAGAGGAATAAGCCAAGAGTAGTGCTTTTCCTGTTGGAAAGATACCAAAGCCTGCTCAATGAATAAAAGTTTCTGTTGCAGTATTACTCTGCAGCCCATTAGAAAATATTTGATTAAGTCATTAAGGTTTAGAGCCTAAAGTCTTTCTAATTATGATAATTTTTAAAGATATCAAATGAAACCTAAATTTGTTAATGTAAATAATGAACTTTTTACTATTTGACTCAGCAAAATCCTTCTCTGATAATATCATTATGGTGAGGACAGGACCCAAAAGCTTTGCCAATTGCCAACCTTCTTCAGTAGACTCTTCCTAGTTCCTCTAATTGCTAGTGCCTTAACATTTAAGGTTATTTTCTATCTGGATTTATCTCACATGTAGCTATTTATATTCATATTGCCTTTGTCTTTAAAATGTAAACTCCTTGAAGCCAAACTGATTTTGCTATTTTTTTTAAATCTTCAACACTTAGCATGGTACTTATCAATTTATATATGCTTGCAGGTCAGATGAAACTGCTTAAAATGAACCATAAATTTTTCTTCTGAGAATCAGCCTAGGTAAATTAGGAAAGTGTAATCAAAAGAAAGATGAACAATAGGTAATTTTTGTCCATAGCAGCTCAAGAATACCTTCGACTAAGATATAACAGGACTGAAATTCAAAGTGTTGTTAGGTCATAGGATTTAAAGTTGGTAGGAATAAATGAGGTAACTAGAGATTATAGAATCTAACTCCTGTATAGATGAGGAAACTGAGGCCCAGAGAATGTGTAACTTGCTCAAGGTCACACAAGAAGCAAAGAGGAGAGCTGGGATTAGAACCTATTTGTATCCATACCACTGAAATCATTGATCCATGAAGGATATAGAAATATTGTGTTTAAAGACAGAATAGTATATATAGTTTAAAGAAGCACTATTAGCAAAGAGAGAGAAGGAAGGAGAGAAAGAAAAAAAAAGAAAGAGTGGGAGTGGGGGTAGGGAAGGGAGCATTAAAGGTAAGAAAGGGTATTTCCTTAAGTGTTTTGTCACATTCTGTATAGCTATTAAGACTTTTATATATATATATATATATATATATATATATATATATATATATATATATATATAATTTAGCAATGTTTTATTGATGGTTAGAGAAAACAGGAAAACAGGAAAACACTTTAGGTTATAACTCAGTGTTGTACATATGACTGTCACAGCACACTCTCTTAATTTAGGTTCAATATTGATTTGAAATGGATTAATCCAAGTCATTGAACAGTCAACAAAACAAGATTTACTTTGCCATAACACAGAAAGGGAAAGGATATGCTATGAGTCTTTAGTGACATTTTGCCTCTCTGGACTTCATCTCCATTTGGAAACATTACTTTTGACAGTAGGTCCTCAGAGCATGGTTTTTCATAGTCTTAGGCTCCCATTATAGCTAAGAAAGTAGACTACACAAAGCTTGTCACTAGTTGGTCAGAAAGCTGCATCAGGGGTAGAGGCTCATGCCATTGTGTGGCAACTATGTCTTCTTTCTTTCGAGTAAAATCTCCTTATGTTGTAGATTGGTAGAAAGAAGTTGCATGAGCCAAAAACATCCAACAACAAAAGCCCAGAAACAATGGGAAAAAAATTTAATATGAAAAATCAGCAGATATATTGGGAAGCAAAGGTGGTGACAAGGAGGAAATACAATATCTTAAAATGAATTCATGAAAACATTATTAGAGTGAATCTGGATGTTTCTTTAAAAAATATATCATTTATGCACTTAAAGGTAGAATTGTGGAGCCAAAGCTTATCTTTGGAGTTTCCAAGCTTATATTATCCTTGTACTTTTTCAACCTTCAATACTGTCTTTGTTTTTTTTTTTTATCATGTATTCAATGTCCTCTTCAACCTTCCCTCCCCTACCTATCTCTTTCCTATCAAAGCTTCAGGTCTTTTATTCATATCACTTTATAAAAAATTACTGATTTTTCATTTTTCAGTCATGTCCAACTCTTCATGACCTTGTTTAGGTTTTCTTGACAGAGATACTGGAATAATTTTTCCATTTCCTTCTCCAGATCCTTTTTTACAGCTAAGGAAACTGAAGTAAAGAGGTTAAGTTACTTGTCCAATAGCTAAATACTATCTAAGGTGAAATTTGATTCCATGCCTGATATTCTATCTACTTGACCACTTAGCTGCCCAAAATGCCTTGATAGTGTTATGGAACTTAGCTCATGGATACTTCTTTTAAAAATCTTAAGCTAAAGGGATAAAATTATGATGAAGCATTTGTCATTTCTCAGTGAACAATTTTTGGAGGATAGAGATTTCCCAATGGCTCTGAACCATCTCTTTGAAAAGTCAGCCGTGTTCACATTCACTTTTTTTCCTTTGGATAAAACCTATATATGTGTATTTATGATATATATGAATATCATATAATGTATATGTATGTATTATATATGAATATCATATATAATATATACACATATGTGCATATAGATTAGATAGATAGATAGATAGATAGATGGCATATAGGCAACTAAAGGCAACATCAGAATCCTTAAAGTTTATAATTTTGAAGCATTAACATAGGGGGGAAAAAAGAGCCAACCTGTATTTAATTGAAACAATTAACACAGAGAAAAGAGAGCCAATCTTTAAGGAACTTAACACTGAGATTTGCAAAAATATAATAGCTGTACTTCATTATCTTCTTTTGGATCTTTGTATATATTGCCAGAGAAATTAGACTAATATGTAAATGAAACCATTTATAAATTGAAAATGAAAACAAAATCCAATTTTTAGAAATATGTGTATATATAAAATATAAATATGTATGTATATATATATATATATATATATATAATTTTTCGAATTTCTCTCTGGTGTATCTAATTTGTCAATTTAGCTGCCCTTTTCTGTTTCATGTAAGTCATCTTATTTTTTTGTTTTTGCAAGGCAATGGGATTAAGTAGCTTGCCCAAGGCCACACAACTAGATAATTAAGTTTGTGAGGTCATATTTGAACTCAGGTACTCCTGACTCCAGGGCCGGTGCTCTATCCACTGCTCCACCTAGCCACCCCCTAAGTCATCTTTCTTAATGTTTCTGTTCCATAAGGTGTTTTTTGTTGGTATCTTCCAACAGCTTAATTCACTTTCACAATTTTAGAGCAAAAGTTTTCAGGAGCCAAATGCCAAGAGACATTTGAAAGCAAATGTCAATGCTCTTTTGACTCTGAATGTTTATTTACAGTTCTTCCCTTTGGACTGTATAGCCATTTTAATATTCTGCTGCAAATTTTCCACATGGACAAAACTACATCACTACTGAAATACCAAGAAAAGAATAGAATACCTACATAAGAGATGAATACATGTTTTACTTCAGGCTAAATCAGATTAAACATCTTCTGGTTCCACACTTATAATCTAAATTATTTTCTCTGGTAATCCAGATTCTGAAATCCTAGGTTGGAACTTGTAATAGACACAAGATAAAGAATAATTTGAATATAGCATGTAATACAATAATTATCTCCTCCTCTCATCCACCCAGATAAAAAATCTAAAGCCTTCACCCATATTTTGAAATGATATGGTTAAATGAACTAAGCACAGATTTATAAATCTTTCTGTTTTATAGTAGCTGGAAACCAGTGCTGTTAACAATAAGATGCTAGAGAAGCAATATTACTTGATGATGAGGACTGGCCTAAGAGTCGTGAAGATCTCAGTTGAAGACCTATCTGATATATATTGACTTTGTAACCTTGGCAAGATAATTTACATTTCAGAGTCCTCAGGCAACTCTGTGACTATGAATCTTCATATCTTAAGTAGTTGTGTATTTTACCAGTTTTCTTACCAGAAGTTGCTTACAAAAATGGAAGTACAGACCCAGAGCTCCCTTCCCCACAGGATACTACTAATAATATAATAATGATTTTCTAAACAATTTTAATGTCTTTCATCTGCTTTTTATTAATTCATCTTCACAACAACCTATGAGAAAACCCAGGGTCAGAGAGACTAAGCAACTTACTCAAAGTCACTCAGATCTATAAGAATTCTAAGATTGTATCAAATTTAAAACCACTATTTGGAAACCCTCTAGACAAGAATTGTCACTTTGGATATTTAGGGCCAAAAGGGATCCAGGATATCAGTTAGAAAAACCTTTCATTTTATTAATTTGCTAATTCATTTGTCCATATCATTAAAATAATTTATAAACCCTTAAAGAAGAGATTACTTAAAAGGAAATTTTAATGATAACTTTGCCTGAATTTTCCTTATCTTCCCCTTTATGACTTTATGACTTTTGCTAATGACCTAGCAGCAAGAGTATTTTGGAGATTACTTTAACCAAAAATTCCATTGTCAAATTTTCATTGTGAGAATTTACACCAAAAAAACTGGTCAACTAAAAATCTTTGCTTGATTTACTATTTTGTTGATCATCTAGACTTAAGAAAGTGTAGTTCAGAATACATTTAAAAGCATGTGTGCATAATTTCCCCCGTCATGATTGCCACTCTTGTATATGTGATGTATTTGCTTCAGTTCTGCTCTACCCTTCAAGATCCCATTTCAAATGTTCCTAACTGGAAAAACTGGAGTGGACTTCCATATCCTTCTCCAGTTCATTTTACAGATGACAAAATTGAGAGAAATGGGATTAAGTGACTTGCTCAGGGTCACACAACTAATGGCTGAGGCAAAATTTGAACTCAGGAAATTGAGTCTTCACTCTACTCTGCCACCTACCTGCCAGGAGATTGTCAAATGCTATATTAAAATCCTGACAAATTGTAGTTGATGGGTTTCCTTGATCTAATAGTAACCATCTCAGTAACAGAAATTGAATGAGACTAACGTAATCTTTATCAAGTCATACTGGCTGTTTTTGATGATTGCTTCCTTTTCTATGTTTTCATTAACCATCTCTTTAACATTTTATTCTGAATTTTGCCAAAAATCAATGTTTATCCCTCTGCCCTTGCAGATATCTTTCTCTAGTCCCCCTGTTTATTCAAATCAGAATAGTTTTGTCAGTCTGTAGTCTATGCCATCTCTGCCTTTTGTGGTAATGACTGGTTACAGTGGAAAGAATACAAGAATTGATGATAAGACTCAGTTTCAAATCCTTGCTCTGCAATTTATTTACTACCTGTCCAAATTCCAAATTATTTTTATCTTGCTAGACTTCTGGGTCCTCCTGAGGATATGTTGTGGGATAAGATTGTACAAGAATATAGACATCGAACATGCAGGCCTTAGTAAGGTCTAAAAATCATATTGAGAAATATTGAGAAATAGCAAAATAAAAATACAATAAAACATAGATGGCATTATTTTTTTTAAAGCTGTCAATATGTGACATGAATCAATGGCCCCTAGTCCCTACTCCCTTTCTTTTTCAGGTTGATACCATTGGATCAGATGATCCCTAAAGATCCTTTCCAGTTCTAAAACTAGGGTTCCTTACCTTTAAAATTAGAAGCCATCCACTGCTCTACAAAGCAACTACTGTTCTAAGCTGTCCCTTTATTTAACATGTTTAATTAGAAACTAAATGGTGAACATTGTAGTAGCCTTTAAAAGGTAATTATCCCGGAGAGTTTAAATAATTCCAATGGCCTAAATGCCAAATTGTTGATAATACAAGCTGCCACATATTTGACTATAAATGCCTCAGGACATTCATTTACATATAAAAGAACTAGCTGAGTCAATTAAGACCACAGGTTAAATTATGACACAAAGTGATTTGGATTAGGGAGAAGAATATTAAAAATGAACAGTGGCTACTTGGATGATATACTGTAAGACTATCAGGTTAAATTAACACATATTTGTATTTTCTATATGGTAGTATTTGGCAAATACTAATAAATGAAAGCAACACAGCTATTTAATCATGACATTCCCCTAATTTTTAGATAGTAGGCTCTGCATTACTTAATTTGCTTTGTTATTGACCAAAGATTGGAAGAGAGGGAAGAGGAAATGGTGAATTAAAAAAAATACTCAAACCATTGTTATTTGTTACCCTTTCCATCTGTCTTTGCAGATTCTGTTCCTTTAGAGGAAACACTAAAATGTGTCACTGTTTAATAAGGTTTTTGTTCACTCAAATAACTTCGGGTTTTTGTGTCTTCTAAAAGTGTGAAAGGTCACATATTTTGCCAATCTAGAGCTGTTAAAATCCTCATCAATTAGTGTTTATTGAGTGACCATGGTATAAAGATATGATTCCAGTAAGAATAACACACACACACACACACACACAAACAAATATTGATTCATTATATTTGCACACAACTTTTTGAATCTCAGATGTGTGGGTCCCAGATGGTTTCAGAATGAACAATAAAAGCATACTTACATTCATCCAAAATGTCTTTTTTTATTTATTCTAAAATTGTCAAAAATTATTATATCAGAGGTTTCAGATTTCCCTTTTATACTGTGCTTCAACTTTATAGGTCATTTATAGAAAATGAACATGCTGGATAATGGATTAAATATCATGGCTTCTGTCATGAAAAATTATGCTCAGAAACAATAAATGGCTTCTTTCCATTTTTTTCTTTTTCTTGTACTGAATCTCTTTCATTGCTGGGTCTATAATTGTGTAGAATTTGACTAACCAGATACAATGAAGTTCAAAGGAGAGTTGTCTGGATGATGGTAGCAAAGCAATGGCCTGGAAATTTGCTCCCATTAAGGACTCTAGCTTCAGGTTACATGGAAGGTAGGAGAGGGGAATGGCTAGGGTTAAGAAAGGCTGCCAGTGTGGAAAGAGTCAAATTTCAATTAATAGAGGAAGTTGAAGTAGTGTTTTATGCTACTAACTTCTATTCTTTTCTTTCTTCTCTGTCTCTCTCTCTCTGTCTCTGTCTCTGTCTCTGTCTCTCTCTCTCTCTCTCTCTCTCTCTCTCTCTCTCTCTCCTCTCTCCTCTCTCTTCCTTACTTTTCCAAATACATGTTATGAAATTTTTTTAACATTCATCCATATGCCAATGTATATTTCTAAATTACAAAATTTCCTTCCACCCTCCTTTCCTTCCCCCTCCCCTCATGACAGTCAGGTTAATATTATACTTACACATATATGCTAAGCATGTTTATAGGTTAGCCATTTTCAGTAAGAGGAATTAGGATTAAGGGAAAGAAATACATAAGAGATTTTTTTAAAAAAATGAATGTAAGGGACAGCTAGGTGGCACAATGGATAAAGCACTGGCCTTGGAGTCAGGAGTACCTGAGTTCAAATCTGGCCTCAGACACTTAATAATTACCTAGACATGTGGCTTGGGCAAGCCACTTAACCCCATTGCCTTGCAAAAACTAAAAAAAAAAGAATGAATGTAATGTTCCTCAGATTCTGAAGGGATTTTTTTGTGTTTTGTTTTTCTTCCTCTGGATGGGGATAGCATTGCCCATTAGTCATAGGTCTAATAGGATTGTCCTAGTTCTCTGAACTGCTGAGAGCAGCTGCATCCATCAGGGTTGATCATCTCACAATGTTGTTATTAATGTGTACATTGTTCTCTTGGTTCTGCTCCCTTAGCTCCACATCATATCCTGTAATTTCTTCCATGCTTCTCTAGAATCTGACCATTTATATTTTCTTAGAGAACAATAGTATTCCATAATATTCATGCATCATAACTTGTTAAACCATTCCTCAACTAACCTCTATTTCAATAAAGGATCTTACTACGCTGTACTTAAGAATCAGCTGAATTCACCATCATGTCATCATCTTTGAATTTTATTCTTCCTCATCACCCTTCCCATGTCTAAGCATTTGCCAAGACTTGACACATTTGCTTCCTTATGTCTCTTGCATGTGCCACTTCTCTCTATTCAATCATTCAATAATCCTTTATTAAATTCCTACATACCTACATAAGTACCTACAGATACTGTGCTACACACATTCAAAAGTCTGTCCTCACCACTTCTTGCTGAAGTGATGCTCTAACTTTCTATTTGTTCTATTTCCTATCTCTCCTTTCTTGCAATTAATGCTACATAGAACTGAGACATTGTTGCACAGCTTTGACCATTCACTTTTCTGTATAAAACGTTTCAGTTAAATGCCTTCCATTGTCTAGTGATAAAAATACAAACCCTTGTATTTGGCATTTAAAATCCTTTGCAGTTTGGTACCAATCTATTTATACAGACCGATTTCTTATTATCTTTCCCCTTCCTCATCATCTGTGTTCCAAATGCAGTGACCTGTTTCCTATTAGGTACCGTACTCCATGCCTTTCTCCCAGCTGCCTGACCTCCTTCCTACCTTCCTACCCTTTTCTGCTGCCTCCCCATCTACCCCATGCCTGGAATACATTCTCCTCCTCTCCTATGTCATAGCATTTGTAGCTTCCTCCAAAGTTTGACTGAAGTCCTCCCTCTTAAGGAGTCTTTGCTAATTGCTTCCAGTTGTTAGTAACCTTACCCATTCCTCAAAATTATTTTGTATATATTTAATATTGACACATTTGAGGAAGTATAAGCTCCTTGAACTTAGGTGCTGTTCCATTTTTACTTTTGTACTTGTGTCTAGGAGTTTCAAAAAACAATCAAAACAAACAAACAAACAAACCAAACAACCATGTACAGTAGAAGACATCCTCAAGGGTGAATCAAGATTTGAAGGGCTATAAAGTTGGACTGAACAGATAGGAGAGTAGAGAAACAGAAATCAGAGGATTACAAAGTTTAGTTATAGGAAGAGGTTGGCTGAGGAGTCAGATATGGATAATGTAGAAACTTGTAGTTAGTATTCTTTCTTACCCTAAATCTATGAGTCCTGACCATCTTAAACATTGACATCATGCAATTTTTTCACACTTCATGCTCTTTTTGATTGACTAGCTAAATACCTAGCACTAGGCTTTCTTTGAAAGATAGGAGATAAATGATTGAAACAGTTTATAATACAAAATAGCATATACTAAGTACTAGAACAGTTAGAACAGACAGTAAATGCTAAAAGACTTCATAGATACATACTTTGGTCAGGACAATTAAGAAGAAATAGCTTCTTTGTTTCTTTGACTTGATATATTTAGGAACACTCTCTATCCTTCAGTCCTATCTCCAGGATCATATGCCATATATCTTCTATTAATGAATTTCTAGTAAGAACCACTGAGCTCAGAATATAGTGAAATCGATGCAACTGACTGTGAATGATGCATTAAGGTCTGAATTTTTGCAGCTTGCATCTTCTAACATACAGACCCACAATATCTAGTTCAGGTACATGAAAGCAAACACTCTCCAAGTTTCAGAAAAAGAAGACAAAATGTGATTCATCTTTTGGTGCTTCAGGAAAAGGAATTTTGAATTTTGCTGTAGACTGCCACTAATTTGCTTTTTTAAGGTAAGGGAAGCAATACCTCCAGTTCTTCTATAGAATACTGGTTTCTATTTTTCTCATCCTCCCATAGATTTGTTAAATCATGAATGGCACATAAGTATCAAATTATATTGATATCTATTGATTTAACATTAACGTTATGTATTCAGAGTGCTGAATCCTATAGGCTAGTGAGATCTGATTGTTAAATTTTCACTGGGAGCAATTAAATCTTAGAAATCAGCAAATGCTACAAATCAGGACTGGGTTTATTGTCTATTTTTTTGTTGATTGTCTAGACTTAGGAAAGTGATGAAGAAAATGTTAATGATGTAGATTAGGCTTAAAAATATGTTAGGAATTTTTTTTCTTGAAGAATCAGTTGTTAAATATGTATCAACATACCATTGGATATATTTCCCAGTATATCCTTTTAGCCTTTCTAGAGAACACTCCTTGAAATGAAGAAGAAAAGGAGGAAGAAAAAGCATAGAGTCCTAGCAGTGGATGCAGTTTATTATTTTACTTGGAAACAAGTGCCTTGGATTTATAGTCAGGTCTTAACTGTCTTTGTGTTGTGATATAAGAGATTCTTTTTCTCATGCTCTTAATGGGTGGAGGTAATGATCCACCCTGGTTAATGAGGAAACCCCTTTGTTTACCTCAGTTAATGGAAGTATCTCTTTTGTTCACCTTTGACCAAGGGAAAAAGAAAAATATTGGAGATGTAAAAAACAAAAACATTTAGGAGAAATGATTGTCTAAGAGGGTGGCAAAATGTTTAAGTGGCCATTGCTTGATTTGAGGAACCTAACTATTTAGTCAGCTATTATCTAAAATCTGGATTCTTGTTTTATCTTAATTATGAATATTCTTTATTCAAGAATTTGAGAAATTTTCATCAAACTAACTGTGCTTGAGATTTTAAGAGTCATGGTATAGCTCTATCTATTTTGTTCACTCTAAAAGAAATGTCTGTATTAAAATAGTCTTAAAGTAACAAAACTTGTTTCTGGCATATTTATATTTATACTGCAGGTTACAGAATTTTATTTTACACCTTGTTCTTTCCACTAAAACATTCTGGGCCTTAGTTATTTGTCTTCAAAATGAAGAAATTGTAAGAGATAATCCCTAAGATTGGAATAGATAATCTTTAATATTCCTTCCAGTTTTAAATCTATAAATCTCAAGTCTCCAATCTATTAGTCTCAAGGACTGAGGAAGGAGAGAGAAAGAGGAGGAAAGGTCAGTGAGTGATTTTCAAAGCGATATCATATGGACCTTATCTATCATTTGTTCTTAACTATTAGTTGGCCCAAAATTATTTAGACAATTTACCTCCTTGGCTGCCATAACAGACTTTCTGTACAACCTTTTCTGTTTTCATAAATCTTCAATTTTTTTTCAGTCATATGAACTACTTTGTTTCTCTATTTGCTCTCAGGTTATTGTCACTCGTAAACAAATTCGCATCAAGATATTAACTAGGAACCTTTATAGTTTTATCAACTAGTTGGCTCAGAGAATAGAGTACTAGGACTGTAGTCAGTAAGACCTGAGGTTCAAATCCGGCTTCAGATTGTTAAAGACACAGAGACTGACTGAGTCACTCTAGATAAGATGCAACCTCTGTCATCAGTTTCCTCAACAATTAAATGATGACAATAATGGCATCTCACAGGGTTGCTGGGATGATCAAGTACGATAATATTTGTGAAGGACTTAGTAGAGTGTACAGCACAGCATAGATAATTAATGCTTGCCTTCTTTTCTCCTTTTTCAGATTAAGAAGGATCAGTGTGAATATCTTAAAGACATGAGGCCCAAATGGTCTCATTTAAGGGTCAATAAAGAATGAGAGAAGAGATTGTTTCAAATTGAAAGTCTTGTCCTGGTACTTCTTAAATCATAAAATATGGACAACAGTTGAATGGAAAAGGAGCTAACATCAAAATGAGAAAGACTTGAGTTCAAGTCTCCTTTCTGACATATTGGTTGTGTGACTGTGGAAAAGTCACTTCACTTGGCTGTTTTTTTAAGTAGCTAGCTCTCTAAGATGATGAGTTTCAGGAAAGAAACCAACCTATATTGGTTGAAGGAGTTTCTTTATCAAGAATTCCCTTTATCAATGAAAACACAGGTATTATTTCTATATCTATCAAACTCAAATGATAAAAGCTTAACTATCAATAACAGCTTTGAGGAAATATAGTTGTGGACTGATGGGACTTCTTGGCACCACTTAAATCATTCCATATGGGCAGTCATTTACTGATTTCATCCCTGTATAGACCTGACTTTCCTACATATTGATCCTTTTGAGCTAAATTTTCACACATACTAGGATTCTGTTCTTCATTAGTTTCCATTAGCTTCAATGAGGAAGGTGGAGAGGTTTGCAGAGTAGGTGACAGTGATAAAATCAAATCCTCACCCAGAAACACAGAATTGAATGGATTTAGAAATATGGTATTTGTATTTTCCTACTGGCAAGACAAGTTAGGTAACAAAATGACTAGTTCATATTCTCAGATGTCCTGGTAGTTCACTTTAACTGCCATCAAGTTGACAACCTGCTATCTATGAGAGCAGCCAGCAGCCACAACCTGCAACTTGATCTTAATAATAATTCATAGGTCCATGAGACTAACCTGGAACAGATTTCAAGGGGCCCATGAACTTGAATAGAGGAAAAATTACAACTTTATTTCAATATTATTATTTTTCATTGTTTTTCTGGGAATTTTACTTTATGTATCTAAAAATACTATTCTAAGAAGGGATCCATAATCTTCACCAGATCAGCACAGGTCTGGGACACAGAAAAGGTATAATGAAGCCCTGAAATAATATCATTGTGACATTATTGTTGCTGCTGCTTGTCAAGCACTGGGTTCAGATAATAGCTAGAAATTTTCTCTTATGGTGGTACCTTTCTTTGCCTCCACATTGCCTCTACCACAGTGGTTCTCAAACTTTTATTATTGTTCATAACTCAGCATCATTCCTGGTCACAAAGAATCAAGGCATACCACAGGAGAGTCAGAGGCTCCAGCCTTATGAATGGCATTATAAGTGTAAATGTCATTCAAATTGAGTGAGACTCTTTCATGTTCATACAATTCTAAGTATAATTATCATGTACTGGAAACTCACAGAGCAAAAATTCATGGTATAGCCTTTGAGAATTAGTATCCTAGAGAGTGAAAGAAGCAGGTAAATCAACTCAAATTATTGTTAGCAATTTCTTTCTTGCCTTAATTTTGACCAATCCTCTTGTTTCTCTCCCAGGAGAAATTGACCTTCAAATTATCTCTCAAGTTCAAGCTCTCCATCCAAGAAGTCACATCAACAATGAAGTAATTGAACCAAGTGCTGAACAAATTGCCAAATACAAAGGTACAGTATTTTATCGAGTTAAGAGCAAATGGAGTTGGGTAAAGAATTAGAAAATCTGAAAGTGGTCAAACTGTCAAGGAAAAATAACTTTCATTAGAATGGCCATCTACAACTTTTATTTGTAAACTTTTTTCCTCTGATTTCTCTTCCTTCTGCTCCACCTTCCTCCACTCCTCTTTCCTTCACCCTTTATCTCCCAGGAATCTTATCCTTGCTAGGAAGGAGATCTATAACTTATCAATAACTAATGATCTTGCTAATGATCCCCCAGTACTAGCTGGAGAACTAAGATGTTCAATGACTTGCCCATGGTCATATAGCAAGAATAGGATTTCCTGGTTCTATGTCCTTTTCCCTCTATCTACTATGTGATGCTTTCTTTCAAACCCTTAATCATTTCTAGTAAGGCTTTTGTGATTGTTTTGCTCTAAGGCTATTAGGAGAGAAGCCTAATTAAACCTGTTTTCTTGGTAAGCAAAAGTCCCTGGGAAAACTAAGCAATAGATAGTAAAACCTGTGTTTTCTATTTACAAAAATCGTCAATTCTGTCCCATTCTTCCCTCTTCTTTACCATGAGTCATTTCATCCTATGTGATTGAATGTGTCCCATGAATCGAATATACAAAGAATTTCTCTCTCTCTCTCTCTCTCTCTCTCTCTCTCTCTCTCTCTCTCTCTCTCTCCCCCCCCCATGGGATGGAGTATTGGAGAAACAGAAAACTGATACACACTCATTAGAGACAAAAAATAAAGAGGTAGAGGTGGTACAGATGTGCAATATTGAAAATGATTTCAAATGAGGTCACTGTATTGGTGGTTTTGCTTAATTGTTTTATTTCCTTACAAGAAACCTCTTGGGGGGATCATCTGTAAATATTTATAATGCAAAAACAAAATGCATATATAAAACTTTTGAAAAAAAGAAAGAAGGAAATATTCTTCTAAGGAAATAGCAAGCTTCACCTGGTCATGACTCCCATTATTGTTTCTTGATATCTCTTTCTTTGTTCCCTTAATTTAGTTAAATATTATTAAAAAATTCAGATGAGATCAATGGTCTTCAAAAGTTATATAAAAAAGAAAAATGTATCTTATACCTGTTATATATATATAACTTTGATTACATTAAAATTCTAAATGAAAATGGATTCCACATTTGCAATTGAAATCAACAGTGTGCTCCCTTCTCTCTGTATTTTAGAGCGTGTAGCCACAGCATCAAACCTCAAGAACATAAAGTTTGCTTGGCATCAGGAGACATCATCTGAATATCAAAATAGAATAACAGAGAAAAAAGAGCTTCAGAAATGGAACTTTATTCACATGATTCAGGTACAGATCTATTTATGATAATATGCTGTCAAATAGAAAAAATTTTTTTAATTAGAAATATATATGAAGGACAAGGAATAGAGTCCAACCTTTATAAAAGTGAAATTCTTCTGAGACTTAATTTTACCTATGAAATTAATCTAACCTAATTGAAGAAAAAAATTAAAATTTTAAACATTTTCCCTCAAGTTTAGTAGCTGTGTTATTATTATAATTATATTTTTCTTGTGGAAGTTAAGTTTGGTGGACTCTGTTCTCTTGGATGGTTGCTTTCCTTATGCATCTAATTATTGGCTGAAAGCCCTTATTAGTTTAAGGAAATACTGTGAACACTTCTTCAGGTGCAGCCATTTCAGCTGTTCTCATTACTTGGTTAGTGTGTCCATCTAGATTCTGTTCTTCTGACTCTCTGGCTTAGTGTTTGAAGACTAAGAAAAATGCCCAATGGGTCATCAGGCAAAGGTCCAAGTGACCCTTGAGGCAGTCCAGCCCTCTCATTGGTTTATGGGATTGAACTTGTTTTTTCTTGCTTTATGTACTAATTCCAACTCAGTCTTTCAGTCATCATATATTTGCCCTAAATAGGTCAGAGGGCAGCAATTAAGGAGTTCTGAAAAGTAGCTGTCCCATTGTCCTTCTGCTGCAGCAGTCTTCAAAAATGCCCAGGCAGAGTCCCTTCAGAGCAAAATGACTCTTGGACAATCATATCTTAAGATGTATAATGTTTTGGCACTTAATATGGCAGTTAGTGCCCTCCTACTCATCATAAAGTTATTCATGTTGAGTGGACTGGCACATCCTTCCCAATAACCAAGAACATCCCTTTTTGCTGGGCCTAAACTAATTTACTGGAGAATCTGTCAATAACATCCAAAGCTGTCACATTTCTATGATTTAAAGAGACATCTGAACACAAACAGTTGAGCCAGTGCAAAGGGTTTA
Source organism: Macrotis lagotis (assembly GCF_037893015.1). Taxonomy (NCBI): domain Eukaryota; kingdom Metazoa; phylum Chordata; class Mammalia; order Peramelemorphia; family Peramelidae; genus Macrotis; species Macrotis lagotis. The sequence goes on from NC_133658.1 coordinate 625,436,191, forward strand.
ATTTTGAAGCAGTGTTCCATGAAATAGAACCTGATTTTATTGTGTTGGTGCCATTTTCTTTTAGACATACTACAACTTTGAAAAGACAGAAAAAGCATGAAATAGACTCCCTATGCTTGACTGCTCTACCAATAACTGAGAAGTTGTGTGATGCAGAGATGAGAATGTGACATTTGGAGTCAGGAAAACTTGGGATCAGAGGATGATCTGTAGGATCATGGAAAATCACTAAAATTCTCTTTGTCTAGGATCCTATAGTCCTCTGGATTTAGAAAACATTTAAAGGAAAGATATTTGAAATTTTCTAATTTAGTCCTCTAATTTTTCAAATGGGCAAATGAACACCCACAGAGTTTAAGTGCTTTGTCTATTGTTGGATAGTACATGACAAATTCTTAATTTGAGCCCATCTTCTCTGATTCCAAGGCTGGTCTTTTCTTCCTCTTCTTCTTCTTCTTCCTCTTCTTCCTTCTTCCTTCTTTTCTTCTTCCTTCTTCCTTCTTTTGCTTCTTCCTTCTTTTGCTTCTTCTTCCTCCTTCCTCCTCCTTCCTTCTACTTCCTCCTTCTTCCTTCTTCTTCATCTTCTTCTTTTCCTTCTTCTTCATCTTCTTCTTCCTTCTTTCTTCTTCTTTCTTCTTCCTCTTTCTTCTTCTCTTATTCATTTTTCTATTTCTTCTTTTTGTGTTCTACTTTTTCTTCTTTCTTCTTCTTCCTCTTGCTTCTACCACTCCTATTTCTCTCCTCCTATTCCTTCTATTGCTTTTACTCCTCCCCATTTATTATTTTTCTTGCTCTTTCCACTATTTCTATTTCTAGAGCATTTCAAGTTTGCAAAGCAATTTATGGCATTAAAATATTAACTTATTTTATCCTTATAACAAACTTGAGATATAGGCACTCTTTTTTTTTCACATTTTCTAGATGAGGCAGATAGAATTGCTTAACTGGAGGGTGATTGACTGCCCACCTACGTCATAGGTGTCTGAAGTTGAATTTGAACTCAGAACTTCCTGACTCTAGGTCCTTTTCTCCATTTTCTATGTCACCTAGCTACTTCTGTACAATAGTGCCACACTACCTCAGTTTCCTCATCTGTAAAATGTAGATAGTGCATGTGGTGGCATATTTCTACAGGCCCAGTTGCAGGGGAGATTAAAGCTGGTCGATCACTTGAGTTCAGTAATGCTAAACTACAGAAAGACTAAAACTATTAGGATATCTGCACTATAGTTGGAACAGGATGGAGAGCCTCTAGAAGAAGAAGGTCAACAGGTTATCTTAGGAGAGGAGAACTAACCTGGGTCAGGAAAAAAATTGATCAGGTTAGTTTCTGTGCAGATTATCAATAATCGGATCAACTTGTAAGTGACCCATGCACTGGGGGAGCAGAAATAATATTGTGAGATTCAAATGAGATAATATGAAAGAAGCAAACACTATGTATATACTGTATATATAATATATATATATATATATATATATATATATATATATATAAAATAGATATCAAGCATTAGCTACTTTACTGAAAACACATAAAGGCTTTGGAGGCATGAGAAAATTTTGCCTCAAGTTGTTACTCACTGCTTTGAAAATTCCCTTTTTGTCTAATACTCCCCATGCAACACTCGGGACCACCATTTGCTCTTTTCTTGAACAATATCTATATATACTTTAGAAACCAAATTCTATAGTGAACATTATGTTCCAAGAAATGACAAAACAGACTGTTGGTTGTGATAGTTTGAATGCTTAGTTTTCACATTTTTTCCTTTTTCTTATTTCTAGATGCTGTATTATGTAAAAGATATTCCAGCTACTCTGAAATATTTTCACAGTCTCCTGGATACCAAGGGCAAGATTCTTATTATTCTTGTGTCAGGTAGGTTATTCTTATTCCAACCTGAATTTAAAAGTATAAATAGGTAAGTATGCATGCAGATGTGGAGAAATGGGTTATATAATTTAGCTTTATCCTAAATTACATGAAAATGGCCTTTGTTATACAGTTGATTTTCAGGGAATTGAGAAGGCCATTCAAGGCGGGTCCTAATTTGAGATCTCTCAAGCAGGCTAAAAATCTGTATTTTCCATGTGGGAATAATTCAAATGTTTGGATTTAGTTTGAGAATCCTTTACAAGTGCTGCTAAACAGACAAGGCAGAATGGAGTTATTTCACTATGTATTCAAAAAGATGAAACTATCATTTTTTTACCCACTCCTTTGACAATGACAGGCATTGAATAGATGGTTAGAAGAGAAGAGAAGAATGTGGTGCAATGAAAAGAATACTAGACCTGGAATGAGGAGAGATTTAGGTTTGGGCTCTGCCTCCAATACCCACTAATCATGTGACTTTTGGGAAAATTACTTAACCACTTTGAGTCTATGTTTCTTCATTTGATAAATGTAAAATTAAGATGTGAAATAATTCCTAGTACTTAACTCTTAGACTGCTATGATAATTAAATGAGATAATATATGTAAAGCATTTTACAAACTATAAGATATGAGTGCCAGTTATTGTTCTATCCTTAAGAATTTCACATAACTTTGGAATTCTTCCAAGTATGCATATCTCTAGCATGAGAGATGACCTAGTATTGTAGCTAGAGCTCTCCCAGAAACCAGAAGATCAGAGCTCAGTTTCCATTTCTGATATATGCAGGCTCTATGTTCCTGGACAAGTCCCTTAACCTCAGTGCTTGAGGCTACTCTCAAAATCTATAAGTCACAATGAAGCTACTGACTCATTAGTCAAAGAAATTTTCTCATTCAAATATTCCTTTTATCGAAGAAATCACAGATCTGAATCCTACATTTACTTATTGTAATACAATTTTATATGGAAATACTAGCATAGACATGTAGTAGAAAATTTAAATGGGAATAGGATTCTACCAGAATGGTAGCACATTTCCTTTTGGTCATTCATTTCCTAGCTATTAGCCACCTACATTTGTTTAGGCAAGCAGACAAGGTACAAAGAGAAAGATAAAATTTTTGAAAAGAGGAAGTCAATCCTGCAAAACTCTTTATTATATATAAATGTTTATGTATATACATAAATATACATATATGTATATTTAAAAGTATAAAACTTTCCAAAGTGCCATGAGCAGAATTACTAGGAATCTCAGTTTTCAGGATGCATAGTATTCAGCCTCCACTCATATCCCCTCTGAAGCCCCAGAGTGATGGGGTCAGAGAGCATTCTGGATTCTCAAAGACCATGCCAACCTGGTTGGTATTATTAATCTGGAAAGTCTCAAACTTGGGTCTGATAATATGGCTACCATATATGAGTAACAGCCTATCTAAATTCTGATAGGTGTTTCACCAAGTTGATCATAATATAAGGAATTTTTTGCAATAGCAGCTCTTAAAAACCTTATTAAATTGTAGATGAATCTGTCATTGGAGGGAGTACTCACAATGATAAAATTGATCATACTGTGTGAATTCTTCATAGGGTTGGGGAAGACAAATAGAAATAATGAGACAGAGAGAAGAGGAGAGAGTGGGGTAAGAGAGATGAAGAAGAGACAGAGAGACACAGACAGACAGAGATAAACAGAGAGAGATAGCAGAAGTGAGAGACAGAGATAGAGAGAGAAAGGAGAGAGAGACAGAGGCAGAGAGACAAACTGTTCTTAGTGGGGAAACAAATTCAAACAAGATAGTCCTTTCCCTCAAGAAGCTTACATTATAAAGGGTAAAGACAATACAGAAAGGGGGCTTGGAAATGGGTCTAGAAATCTAGCAAAGATCCAGAGAAGAGGTAGAAGAGAACAGATCATGAATCAAAAAGTAAGTGAGATGATACATGGCTACAACTTTTTCTGAAATAATGTCACCAGCCAGGAGAGTAGAATCTCAGGGTGGAGGCTTTCCCCAGGCTAGAAAGGCAGCTGACAAGAAGGAAGAAGGTGGGGGGAGAGAAAGAATAGAGATAGAAATAATGAGGTGGGGGAAAGGATGAGAATTCTAGACAGTGAAATGCTGAGCAAACAACAAAGACTGGAATTGCTTCATTGCTTGAATATATATTTAGTTGTAAGTTTTACATACCATGCTGAGTCCTCTCCAAATGTTGAGGGCTGAGGTGAGAATGACATGGAATATATCTAAGAGAGAAATAACTGGTGTTGCCAGTGATCCTTGAGAGCTTAGTTTTGTTGTCATGTGAGAAAACATATAAACATTCAATATTTTTTTCTGCCCTCCTGTCATTGAGTAAAATTGGGTACATTGAGAGTTTAGTCTTCTTAGATTTTTTTGTCAAGGCCTATGATTTTCTTTGTGGAAGATATTTTGTAATTTCTTCTATCAAAGCAGACTATTATTAACCCTTTTGCTATTACTCTCATAGAGCATTGTTGCCTGGGACAAATAGTAATTTGATTAAAGTCACAAAATCCAGCATTCATCATAGGTGAGACTTAAAGCCAACTTTTTATCCACTACAGTGGGATGCTTCTCATAGAGTCTCTTACATATTTGAAATTCTCAGCTATGAAAAATAATCCTTACTTAAACTGAGTTATCAGGTAGTTTTGTTATGGTATTCCATTTTTTTAAAAAAGTAACTCTTTTGTTGGATATTTTCCTTCTCATTAAATCATTACTCAGACAACTCTGTGTCATTTCTACCTTCCTAATTATATTTCAACCATCAATAATAATTAGTATTAAAATTACCTTGCATTTTGTAGGCTGGGCAACAGCAGAAAGATCTCTAGGAATCTTGTCAAGGAAAGGAAGCTAGGCTGATATAAAATTTGGCAGAGAACGCTCACATGCAGATAGCAGAAAGTTGTCTTCACTGAGTGTTCTCCCATGGGCATAGCCCTCTTTAGGGATTTTTATAAACTAATTAGTCAGAAAAATAGTGGTTCTACCAGAAGCTCAATTTACAGTTAACAGCATTTTAAAAACAAGTTGAAAGACTTAAGATTTAAGAAAAAGGGGCAGCTAGGTGGTACAGTTAATAGAGTACTAGCCCTGGAGTCAGGAGGAACTGAGTTCAAATTGAGTCTCAGACACTTAATAATTACCTAGCTGTGTGGCCTTGGGAAAGTCACTTCACCCCATTACCTTGCCAAAAACAACCCAAAACCAAGATTTAAGAACAAAGCATTGACCAGGGATAATTCCAGAAGACCCTTGATGAAGCAAACATGCTTCCTGCCTCTTGATGAAGAAAGGATAGATCTTTGCTCAACAATGAAATAGTTTCCATTTAATTTAGAATTATGTCAACACCCAATTAATATGGAATTATATTTTGATCTTGTTAATTTTATATTTAATAAAAAGATCTCAATATAAGCTAAATATAAAAATTAATTAAGCACATTTATCAATAGTATTTGTAATATATATATATATATATATATATATATATATATATGCATATGTATGTATGTATGTGTTCTATATGCCTGCACCTGAGAAATAGCTTGCAGTTAGGAAAATCTTGGTTCATACATTACCTCTGATTCTTGCAAGCAACATGTCATCTTCCAATATTCCTAAATAAACTCTAAGATAATAAATGGCAGTTAACATTGTTCTCTGATAGAGTAAGCTCTTCCACCATAAGTTTTCTACACTAATGAAATATAATTACAGGTAAATATTCAGAAGAAGCAGATCAATTACTCTTCAATAAATCAAAATTTACTATTTCAGGGTTATTTTTCAATTATAGTTAAATGTGATGGGCATTTTAATCTATAACTCCTACTATACTCAAGGTACTCTACTCACAGCACTGGATATACTTAGTATATAAAGACAAAGGTAAAGTAGGCTTTGCCCTCATGGAGCTCTAATTGGGGAATACAACATATAAATATAGATGCTCAGAGGATAGAACTTTGGTTCACTTCAAATCTGACATCAGACACTTGCTACTAGCTTTGGTGACCTTGGGCAAGTCATTTATCTCTCATTACCTTGCATCTAGGGCCATCTCTAGTTATCTCTCATTACCTTGCATCTAGGGCCATCTCTAGTTGTTCTGATTCATATCTGACCACTGGACCCAAATGGTTCTGGAGGAGAAAGTAAGACTGGTGACTTAGCACTGTACCCCCTCACTAAAATTCAGTTCAAATTTTTATCTTGGTATCACCTTCCTGATGTTGTGGTCTGCATTGTGCTACATAGATAATAAAAACTCAGTAAAGGAGGAAATATTCACTAGATATTGGGGAAATCAAGAAATGATTCATGTATAAGAAAACATTTAAACTGAGTATCGGTTAGAGAGCATTCTAGGCAATGAAGAAATTCAGTACAAATAACAGTATAATGTGAAGACTATAGTATATATGATAAAATTGAATATGTAGAATGGAGGTAAAGGATTTTTAAATTCCTGAGGAGCTTATACTTTTTCCTTTGAGGAGCTACTTAAAGTATACTGAGCAGGGTAGTAACATCAAAAGTCCTGTGCATTATGTTTGACAGTAATATGGAGAACAAACTGAATTGGGAAGAACCTTGAGACAGGAAGATCTGACAAGATGCTATTACAATAGACCCAGAACCATAAGTAGAGAGAAGGGATGAATATGAGAATTATCATAGAGACAAAAATGAAAGATACAGTGGATAGAGAACCAGATTCAAGGTTCAAAAGATTCAATTTCAAATTTGACCCCAAACATTTACTAGCTATGTGTCTTTGGGCAAGTCACTTAATTTCAATCTTTCTCAGTTTCTTCATCTGGAAAAGAGGGATAATAATAGATTAGCATTGTTGCAAGAATAAAATGAAAAATTATTCATAAAGTGCCTTGTTAACTATAAAATCTATATAAATAAAAGTTGTCCTTGTTATATTGACAAGACTTGAAACAAATAAAATATAATTCATGAGTAAGGGTAAATTGGGGATGGATCAAGTTCCTTCACACCCTGTGGTTCTAGACCTTTATAGCTTCAAGACAATATTTGTGATTTAGTGCAGGATACTTTTTTCCCATATTCATAAGTGTTCTCACTAATGGAATGGCTGTCACAAAATTTTTCATCTTACTTTAGCTGTGGCTGCAATTCATTTATTCCTATGCACTATGTGATACACAGCTCCTTGTAACTGATTATCAGGAGATAAGTTTATATCAAAAGATGATTCTTGTTTAGATTTTCCCTCTTTCTCAAAGATTCTCCTCTCTTTCAAAATAGATGTTTAGGTAAAACATTTAAGATGTAGTTCATTATTGCTTCAGAAAATTCACTTACTACAAAATAAGTGTTTTATCTATTCTATCCAAATCTATTGATACCTTTTTCTTATTATTTTGTAAGAAGTAGTTTGTTTTTTTACTTATATCTAGCTATATCCCCACCTTCCTTCCCTACCCCCAGTACTAAATATTCCTTTAAAATAATGAAAAACAATTAGGCAAAACCAGTGGATCCAGTGACCAAGTGTAGAAATGTTTATAGCTTTCTGTTTCCATAGGGTCACAACTCCCTAAGAGGAAGGGGACATGCCTCATTAATTCTCTGGGAATGAGATTAGTCAATCCAGTGATTTAACTTTGTCTTTCCTTTTAGTGTGATTTTTACTTAATATTTGTTATCAATCAATCAACAAACATTTTTGAAGATCTAGTTTGTCAGACACTGTACTAATCCTAAAGATACCAGTTCAAATATAAGACAATTCCTTCCATCAAGAAGGTAAAATATACTGAAATGATTACATCACATTAGGCATTATGCATCTTGCTCTCCTTGGACTACTTATATCTTTTATATCAGTTCATACAAATCTGAATTCTTCATATACATTCCCTTTTGTAGAACAATAATACTCCATTTATATTCCAGCCTTTGTTCAGGCATTTAGAGATCAGTTAAGACTGTTATGTACAGCACTGATTAGAAATACAACAAAAAGAAAGAATAATCAAACTTTTCAAAATATCGATTTCTTTGAGTTTTTATAGTGGATGGTTGTAGTCCAGCATAGACTTATATATTCCATAGTGCAATGGTGTGACTCCAAGCCAATAAATTGCTAAATACCAGACTGCTTTCTCCACCCAATATATAAACTTGCCTCTTCACATCTCTATCTACTATATCTTCTTTGAAATATTCATTGAGGTAGGGGCCTGAACTAAAACATAACAATTGTGTCAAGACATAACTTTCAAAAAGGTATTCAGTTAGTGTACATTTTTACCAAGAATTTTTGAACCTCATTCAAAATTGAATTTTCTTCACAGTTACTTTATACTAAAGATGCACAATCTTGTGAAATTCTTTTGTGTAATGATTGTATTAGATCTTCCATAATTCTGCAGAAATCAAGAAATGTGGACAGCATATATATATATATATATATATATATATATATATATATGTATGTATGTATGTATAAAACATGGTGGAAAGAATAATTGGGTATAATTTAGGCTCTTCCATTAATTGTGACCCAGGGCCATCTGGTTAAGTCACTTTACCATTCTGAGGCTCCTTTTTCTTGCATGTCAAATGAAAACTTTGCATTAGATAATTTATGAGGTGCCATTCAATGCTTCCCTCCAGTGACTAACTGGATAAGGATTCAAAGTAAGAAAATTCCCATTATTCAGTTTTAGAAATCTCTTGTCACTGAGGGACATGCCAGCAATCTGCCTAGAGTAGAACACATTGCTAAGAAATATTGAAGCCATGTAGCTTCACAAAATAGAATAAGGAGAACCACATTGGATTCTGAGGATGGCTATACAAAGCACAAAATCATGGTTTTCACTTTAGCTTCTTTTTTTAGGACATCATTTTCAACTTTCCAGTTCCTTTGGATGTGAGATTCTCTAATTTTTAACAAATATTAGTGATACTTCCCCCTCCTTGATGGTATTAGAAATGCATGCATTTCACTAATCCTTCCTTTCTCTATAGCATATTTTCTAAGATATTTTAACTGCAAAATAGATTGTTGCTAAAATATGATCTATATAATATAAATATATTATTTTAAATACATATTTTTCTGCCAATTTTCCTATATGCAGCTTCAACACTGTGTAAATAAATCATTTGACTAATAGCACTAATATTAACTATTAATTTAAATACCAATTTGAAGGAATATGAAAAAAAATTAAAAGGGCAACCTATTCTAGCATTCAAAAATTTATAAAGCTCTTATAGAGTAAGATTTTAAATTAATAAAAGAAGAATAATCAAAAAATAAAGTAGACAGCATAAGATGGGAAGGAGAAAAACAATTGTTTGATAAGAAAAAAGTAAAGAATGATTTAGCAAAAAAAGAATGGTTATACTGACAAAAGAGCACAGAAGAGAAGGTGTAATAATGGAAAAAGAAAGAAAACAATTTTATTACTTACATCTCTTATTTCTTATATCTCCTCATTATTATCTTTCATAGCCCTCTGCATGTCTCTATTTGACTATCCTAGTCTCCTGGGCTTATCATTTCATGTTATTTCTATAGTGATGTGAAAAAAAAAACATGGAAAATTTAGAAACATGATAATACCATCAAACCTTTAAGGGAAGTTGCCTAGCCTTCTCTAGTCAAACTCATTTCCTTCAACTGATCCTCATTTGCAACATCGCTAGTATTGTCTCACCTCCCCTCTAGAAAGTAGGTTGTCAAGTGTCCCTTCCTAAAATGGGGTCCCTAGAACTAAATATAATGCTCCAAATATCCTATTAAGGCAAAGTGTAATAATGCTATTATTTTATTTTGGGAAAATGCCTATATTAGTCAAGTTTATGATCACATAGTGTGAATCCATATTGAACTTAAAAGTACACTAAAGATTTCAAAACTTCACTTGGGGTTGGAGGATTCTGAGAAGATGGTAGAATAAAGCCAGAAATTATCTGGCTCTCCTAAATTCCCACCACAAAAGATATAAGCTTAAGTCTCAGAGCAAATTTTATATGGCAGAAATAACTTAAAATCAGTGGTAAATCACTTCTAAAGGCAACTTTAGAGGATGTTCAGAAAGAATAGATCTCTCTCTCTGGCTGATGAGCTTGGAGTGCAAATACTTATAACAATACTTCTCAATCAACAAACAATAAGGGTGAGAGGAGGACTTCAGAAGGCAGTCTCAGTTTCAAGAACTTTCTCTTCATGGGCAGTGTAGAGATGGGGAAGTTTACAGGACACTCCACTGGTGTTGTAGTGATCTGATGCAATCCTTAGGCTGTGGCTGTGAGGAATGAGCACAATCCTGGTGAGTACGTTCAGAGAGAATGGGGTCTCAGTTGTCTGTGGGACTCAGAATCCCTAGATTTGGTTCCATGGCAGAAAGGTGGACTGAAGTTTGCATTTTCAGAGAACAAGAATGTTGCAGTGACAGTGTAGTTAAGGGGCCTTGCTTAGTTAGGAGTGAGGGGAAAGGAGGAATCTTCAAAGTCAAGACCCTGAGAACTCAGAAAACATGTAGCTTTAGTTATTATCCCAGACACCTCTGGACTAAAGCTTACTAATTTTAACACAAAATTAATAGGTAACAATTAAGCTACTAAATGATGATGATGATAATAATAATAATAATTATTATTATTATTATTATACACAACCATAGATAGCTACAAAGGAGATTGTGAAAATCTGGATTTAAACTCAGAAGAAGATAGTGAAGTTAAAACAGCTACTTATATCTTAAAGTAAAAATTGATCACAAACACAAAAAAAAGTCTTTGAAAGACCTTAAAAATCAAATGAGAAATTGAAGAAAAAATTAGGGAAAATGAGTAAATGCAAGAAAAATATGAAAATAAAATTTTCAACTAATCTTCCACAACCAATTGGAAAGAGATTCAAAATCTTATGCAAGGAAAAATTAGATTTGGGCAAGGGGAAGCTACGATTTCAAAAGATACCAAGAAATGATAAAATAAAATCAAAAGAAGGAAATAATAGAAGGAAATATGAAGCATCTCTCTAGAAAAACAACTGATCTGAAGAATAGATTGAGGAATGATATTGTAAGTATTGTTGCATTACTTGAAATATATATGTATATATGAAGGGTCCACATGCTTCAATAAATTATTAATGGAAATTGCCCAGAAGTTTTAGAAGGAGATGGTAAAATAGAAATAGGAAAAAATCTACTCATTTCTGCCTTAAAGAAATCCCAACTCCTAGGAAAACTATTAGGAATGTCATAACTAAGTTTCAAAGCTCATCAATCAAAGAGAAAACTGGAAAAAAAACAATTTATATTCTGGCAAACTAAAGTCCAGGAAAGCACAAGATTTAGCAGCTTCTACCTGACAAGACCAAAGGTCATGAAACCACATATTCCAAAGAGCAAAGAAACTGGGCTTTCATCCAGGAATAACTTATCCAGTAAAACTGTGTATTATCCTGAATGGAAAAAATTAGATATTTAACGTACCTTTCAGATACATTAGCTGTTTCAGGTATTTGTGGAAAAAAAAGACCAGAACTAAATATGCAAACATAAGGTAATTGTTAAAGACAAATTATGCAGTAGATAGCACACTGACCTTGGAGTCAGGAAGACCTGAGTTCAAATCTAGCCTCAGACACTTAATAATTACGTAGCTGTGTGACCTTAGACAAGTCTCTTAACCTCACTGCCTTGCAAAAACAAAACACAAAAGATCAATTATGAAGGACTTATTGAGGTCAAAATCTTTTTTATATAGGAAGACATCTGTAATTCTTATCATTACTTAGGTACAGCATAGATAGAGGGCTTAGGTTTGCGATAAATATGAAGAAATCATTCTAAAAAATAAACCTGGGTATGGAGTGGTTAAATGGAACAATTATTTCATGCAAATGAGGAATTATTAGAACTGTTACAGTAGAAGCAGAAGAGTGTGATGGAAGTTTAGTGCTAGAACCTCATTCTTATAACCCTGGGTTGAAGAAATAATAACATATACAACAAGAAGAAGAATATAAAGTCTTGTTAATTTACAGAGTAATAGATGAGGGTGAAGGAATAGGATAAAGAGACTCTTGGAAGGGTATGCAATTAAGAAACAGGAGGATAATAGGAGAAAATTGGGAGGGATTCTTAGAAGTGTAAGTAAATTAAGAAATAAGATGATAAGGGGAGAAGGTAAAGGAAGGATTCATAAAAGGGGGGAGATGAGAGAGAGAGAGAGAGAGAGAGAGAGAGAGAGAGAGAGAGAGAGAGAGAGAGAGAGAGAGAGAGAGACTCATAGAAGGGTGAGTAGATTAAGGAAAGGGGAGAAGTTAAGGGAGGCATTTGTAAAAGGAGTGTGAATTTTGAAGGATATGGTAAGAAGTTCATTAGACATTTGAGGAGAGATAGGGTGAAAAGAATGTGAAGAAAGAATAATCAGTCTGAAAAACCGGATGGAGGGAAATGCACAATTAATAATGATGATGTTGTTTCTTTGTTCTTGAAGAAGACCATGACAACAGGAAGGTAATGCCATAACTTGTAAGTGAACTAGATTTAAGTGAGGGGGAGGTAATTGTGTAATCTATTTGTGTAAGTATAACTATGAATATGAATGGATAAATATACTCATAAAATGGAAATGAATAGCAAAATGGATTAAAAAAACTTAATTGACAAAATGTTGTTTACAAGAAACATTTAAAAATGAGATATATACATAGAGTAAAAATAAATGATAGTAGAATTTATTATGGTTAAGAGTTGAGTTATGAGTTGAGACAAAGTTAAAGCTAAGAATAGATTTAATTGAAATAAATAAACATGGAAACAATATTATGATAAAAGATACTATACATAAAGAAATATCAGCACTAAATTTATATGCACTAAATTCTATAGCATCTAAATTTTTAAAGAAATAGCTAAATTAAATAGATGGAAATAGCAAAACTACAATAATGAGGGAATTAAACCTTCCCTTTTCTGACCTAGACAAATTTAATCAAAAATAAATAAGAAATAAAGGAGATGAATAGAATCTTAGATAAGCCATATATGATAGACAAAAGGAGAGAATTAAATGAAATAAGGAAGGAATATACATTTTTCATCAGTACATGATACGTTATAAAAAATGACCATATATTAGAGCATAAAAACTTTATAGTTAAATGCAAAAAAGCAAAACTATAAAATGCATTCTTTTCAGATAATAATGCAATAAAATTATATTTAATATGAACCATAGAAACACAGATTAAAATTATTTGGAGACTATATAAATTAATCTTATGAATGAATGGATTAAAGAAAAAAGCCATATAAATTCTAATATCAATAAAAAGAGAAAGAGCAGACCAATGAATTGGCTATACAATTAAAAAAACCTAGAAAAGAAAACTACAAACCCCTAGTTAAAAAACAAATAGTAAATTCTAAAAATTAAAGGTGAAATTAATAAAATTGAATATAAAAAATCACTGTGTTAATAAAATTAGAAGTTGGTTTTATGAAAAAAATAGATAAACCATTAATTAATATGATCAAAAAAGAGAAAAAGAAAACCAAATTACTAGTATCAAAGATTAAAAGGGTGAATAACTAATAAAGATAAAATCAAAGCAATTATCATGAGTTATTTTACTCATTAAGTGCCAATAAATTTAACAACTTTAGTGAAATGGAAGAATATTTACAGAATCCTAAACTATCCAGATAAATAGAAAAGGAAATAGAATAGCCATTAAATATGCCTATTTTAGAAAAAGAAATTGAACAGTCATAAATGGGCTTCCTTTGGAAAAAATCATCAGAACCAGATGGATTTATATGTAGATTCCACCAAACATTTAAAGATCAATTAATTCCAATGTTAAATAATTTATTTGACATTGTAGACAAAGACAGAGTACTTCCAAATTCCTCTCACAAAACAAATATGGTGTGGATACCTAAACCAGAAAGAGCACAATTTCATATATCTATCTATCTATCTATCTATCTATCTATCTATCTATCTATCTATCTATCTATCTATGTATATATATATGCATGTATCTATTAATATGTTTGTCAATTTCATTAATAAATATGAATGCAAAATTCTACATAAAATACCATTACAATTCATCACAGAGATTATACTCAGGACCAATGAGATTTATAATATGAATGCAGGGAATTGTTTAACACTGAGGTAAGGAAACCATTTTTTTCCTGCCCCATTTATAACATTATTTACCACCATATTTGGCCAAATATTTAATTAATTCACCTCTAAAAAAGTTCCTAGTTTTATTGGATTTCAAGTCTTGGCTTCAGTTGCTATAGCAGTGTCAAAACAAATGACTTTACAGGCCTTCTACTGCCCACAAACCAGACATTCCCTACTTCAAGTTTAACATAAGGAAAGAAAATTAACCCAATTCATCATATCAGTTATAAAAGTAACAAAAATCACAAGATTCTGTCAATAGTTACAGAAAAAACTTTTGATAACATATTCCTATTAACGCTCAAAAGCATAGGTATTAATGAATTTTTTTCCTTAAAATGATAAGAAGGCAGTATTATTTATAATGGGAATAAGCTAAAATCCTTCCCAATTAGATCAGGAGTGAAATAAGAATGCCCATAATCACCAATAGTATTCAATTTTGTATTAGAAATAACTAGCAATGGGGCAGCTAGGAGCACTGGCCCTGGAGTTAGGGGGAATCTGAGTTCAAATCCAACCTCAGACACTTAATAATTACCTTGCTGTGTGACCTTGGGCAAGTCACTTAACCTCATTGCCTTACAAAAAAAACTAAAAAAAAAAATGCTAACAATGATAATAAAAGAAGAAAAAGTAATTGAAGGATTCAGAATAAGTAATGAGCTAATAAAAATATGTCTTTGCGAATGATATGATATCTTGGAAGGAAATTATATAACTTGGAAAACTAGAGATTGACAAAAGTAAAGATTTAAACTTTTGGGATAAGAATACATTTTTGGCACATTGTTGAAGAAACTGGAAAGCAGTTTGGCAGAAATTTCCAAGATAAAGACAAAATGCATACATGATCTAGATACAAAGGAAGATATAATAAAGTTATAAGAACATGGAACACATATCTTAAACTTATAAAAAGAAGAATTTATGAACTAATAAGAGTTAGAAAGCATTGTGAAATATAAAAGGGATAATATTGATAACATTGAAATAAAAATGTTTTGTATAAATAAAACCAATGTAACCAAGATCAGAAGGAAAAGAGAAAATTGTGGGAAAATGGGTAGACAGTTTCTTGGATAAAGGTTTCATCTTTATAGAGAACTTTATCAAATTTATAAGAATATGGGTCATTCTCCAGTTGATATTTGGTCAAATGATATAAACATCCAATTATACTGTGAAGAAATCAAAATTACATATGGTTATATGAAAAAATGTTCTTAATTATTATTTATTTGAGAAATGCAAATGGTTGAGATATCAACTCAACTCTCTCAAATTCACTGAAATGATAGAAGGGGAAAATAACAAAAGTTGAAAAGGATGTGAAAAAATGGGATATGAATACACTGGAATTGTGAACCGATTCAAGCATTTTGGAGAACAATCTGGAATTATTCCCAAAGAATTATAAAACTGTGTATATACTTTGAGCCAGCAATACCACTATTACATCTGATTCCCAAGGTGATTATGGAAAAAGGAATGAAAACCCTGTGCATTCTTTTCAGACCATAATAAATAATTATATTTAATTAAGTAATTACATTTAATTAGATTATATTTAATATGAACCATAGAAACAGATTAAAATTAATTGGAGACTATATAAATTAGTCTTATGAATGAATTAATTAAAGAAAACCCATATAAATATCTATAAATGCTAACATCAATAGACAAAGAGCAGTTCTCTTTTTTGTGTCAAAGAATTGGAAGTTGAAGGGATGCCTATCAGTTGGGGAATGACTAAACAAGCTATGATATATGATGAAATGATGAGCTGACTGATTTTAGGAAAGCAGGGAAAGACTAGAATGAAATAATGAAAAATGAAGTGAGTGGAATGAAAAGAATGTTTGTAACATAACAGAGATATTATTTAGAGAATAATTGTGAACAAATTTGATTTTGAATACTATATTCCAATCAACTATAAAAAGAGGACTTATGAAGGATGATGCTATATATCTCCAGAAAAAGAACTGAAATAAAAGTACACATAGTGAGGTTTTTACATGTATTTGTAAATCTGTGTCAGATGGTGTCTTCTCTAGTGGGATGTGGAGAAAGAGTGGGAGACATTTCAGGACTTTAAAAGTAAACAAAAATTAAGAGAAAAAAAGACTTTTCATACCAACTGTCATCTAGTTATTCGTTTCTCAGAGTCTTGTCCTTGTCTAGTCTATTTTTCAACTTATACATAAAATTTCACACTAATCCCTGTTCCAAATCATATGATTGGATTTGGCCTATTGTTATTATCAAGTCCTCTCATTCATAGTGTTATTTATCCCTGTCTGCTTTGTATTAGTCACAAATTTGGTATATTTGCAGTCTTTTCTTTCACTTAAACATACCCCAGTGCCTGTCACAGAGTAAGCGCTTAATGCTTTTTGCAGAATTGATGCACTGATTGATAAAAGTTATTGAGCAGCATAGGGCCCAGGATAAGGCCCATGGCCACTCTTCCAGAGAATTGCTTCCAGATCGACATCAGTCCATTTATTATGACTCTGGTTTGTGTCATTTAATCAGTTCTGAATTTACCTATCTACATACACAGCACATACACTTCTTTGTTTTATTTATCCATGTGGATATCATGAGAGATGTTCAATATTTCTCTGAAATCTGGTTATATTGTGATTTGAATACTAATAATCTGGCATATGCTGGTAAATATTTAACAACAGGATCTCTGTGCAAAAATGGACACATTACACACTTTTACTATGCCTTAATAGCATTTTCTTCATCACTTTCTTCAGGCTAAACAAGCAATAAGACCACAAAAAAGCTCTGATGTATAGTGTTTATTGATTCCCAAGGTTCAACTGCTCATGCTGAAAATTTAACAATTGACTCTTGAGAGCCAATACGAAAGAACTCCAATTCATCTCAGCTAATAACTATCAGAAATGGAAATGGGATTAGTCTGGTATGACCTGTTTTGATGAAACCACTCTAGTTCTTAATGATCATTGATTCTCTTTCTAATTTACTAACAACACGTTTTAGAATTTTGTTAGGAACTAAAGGGCAATTAATTATATTATAAATTTTTAAAACTTTCTATATAAATACTTTATTTGTTTTCCAATTACATACAATGATAGTTTCTACCAATCATTTTTGCACAGTTTTGAGTTGAGTTTTTACAATTTTTCTCCCTCCCTCTCTTCCCTTCCCCTCCCCCCCATAGAAGGCAATCTAATATAGGCTTTATATTTGTATCCAAATCATATTATAAATTGAAGAATTCACTTGCCTCTCTTGTTTGAAAACACCCAGTTCTGAGACATTGCTACCATTCTCTCTAGTTTTTCTAGAGTCATTGATAGGAGTTTAGTAATTATATCTATGAATTCTTTTAGGAACTTGGAATGTAGATTGTCTGGGCCAGTTATCTAACTCATTGAGAAGAGCTAAGTGATCTCAAACCATTTTCTTATTTATCCATATTTGAATTCTTTGTCAGATATATTTTGGATTTTCTAACATTATCAATTCAAAAATTATTTTTTTTTGGAAAAACATAAAAAGCAAAAACAAAAATTAAATAGTTGTGCCTCCTTTCTGATACTCTCTTCTAAATCAAATGGTGATTTTCATCCAGTGCCTAATATACCCTTCCCCTCCTTTCACATTAATTAATGGCTAATTATGTACTTGATGTTCTTGATATGATTATTTTTATTTTTTCAAATTAAATATAAAAATAATTTTTAACATTTAAAAAATGAGCTCCAAATTTTCCTTCTCTTGACCCCTCCCTGAGAGACTAAGCATTTGATACAAATTGTATAACTGCAATCATGAAAAACATTTCTATATTGGTCATGTTGTGAAAGAAAACAGATAAAAATGGAAAAATAAGAGTAAAGTATAAATAAGAGTAAAGTAAAAAAAAAGGTTACTTTATTCTTCATTCATACTCCCATCAATTATTTCTGTGGAAATGGATAGCATTTTTCATCATAACTCTTTTGGAATTGTCTTGAAACTATTATTATCTTATCAGTTCTCTCTAGATAATTTTTATCTTCATTTACATTGCTTTTGCTTGCTTGATTTAAACAGATCTTTTAAAACTACAAATTGGTTAGTACATTCTTGTATTTTCCCACTTTTGTCTCTCTTTACAATTCCTCTATGTCTATCATAAGAATTCTTTTTGAACCAACTCCATTTGCCTTGAGCTGATGTCCCCTGTGAAATTTTAGGACATAGGATACTATGCTTCCTTTACCTGAACTATTTTAAATCCACTCTTTATAAATGTAGGTATACTTATGACTAAATCAGTTTCCCTTCTCCAAGTATGTAACAATGAACTCTTTACATATCATATTTTCTCTCTAGTAACAGATTCTTCAGCAAATTGTCTTATTTGTTACAGACAGTACTAGAACTTCCCTTTGATACTTGTTCTATCTTGAAAAATATAAAAATTTTCACTCCAAATAAGACTTTTAGCTACATTGCAATATTATATTAATTTCCCCAACACTACTTCAGTTTACTTCCCTGAAAGGCCTGTTTCCTGAATTCATTTATTTTCTTTTCCTTTTTTTTTTTTGGTGGGCAATGGGATCGAGTGACTTGCCCAAGGTCACATAGCTAGTAAGTATCAAGTGTTTGAGACTGGTTTTGAACTCAAATCCTCCTGATTCTAAGGCCAGTGCTCTATCCACTGAGCAACCAAGCTGCTCCTACTCACTCATTTTATCCCCTGACCAGGCTGGTCTGTATTCCAATCTCACTAAAATATTGTTAATATTTTTCTCCACATTGATTCTCAGAGAAAAACACACCAATTTTCTATCTTTCCAGGTTGGTGGATTATGTAAGGATATACCTCTAATTGTGGACTCTTTTATCTAATCTGTTCTTTTTAAATAAGGTATGTCTTTTTTGTTGCTGTATTACAACTATGAGACATAGCTCACCAAGTCTCAGTAGTTCCTACAAGGTCAAGTTTTCCACTTTGCATTAAGACATGTATTTTACTTTCTTTATTGCCCATACCTGTGTATTTATGTAGAGACATATGAGGCTGTGAGTTTTGCTACTGTTCTTATTGGTAGTCTCTCCTATAAATTACTTTACCTCTCTACTTACATTCCTTTTTCTGTGCTTTATCTGCCACTTTCTGGGAGAACTAATGGTGCATGCATGTGGTCAGGTTTCTCCTCCGCACCTCCATTTTCCTTTTAAAGTCCTTTTGATAAATTTCTCAAGTCACCAGGCTCTTCAACTAGACCATTTGTCAGTGATGCTGTTGAGAGAGGATTTCTGTTCAGGTATGGATTGGGCTAGACAATTTCTTAAACCCTTTCCAACTCTGAAATTCTAGCATACTATAAACTAAAGGTAGAATGGAAGAAGAAGACTAAATTTTGCTTTTCTTTTTCTCTCTTAGCTGTCTGAGGAAATATGCAAATTACATTGTGTTATTTTTAATAGGGAAAAAAAGGAATACAGCATGTATCATGTTGAAAACAAAAGTAACATCATAACTGCACCTGCTGAAAGCTCTTATAATAATATATCAGTCTGGGAGTGTATAATGTGTATACAGCTCATCTTAGAAGTGGTATTGAGTCATAGAATACTGACACCAGAAACATTTCTATAGCTAGTCCTTAATTCTCATTTTCTTCCAGGTGAAAAAAATCATTAAGATTATTTTTTAAGCATTGCAGTGTTTATTTTCCTGTAAGATCTTCTTTGTAGACAGATTTCTATTCAGAAAAATAAACAGGTAGCTTGTGAATAAAAAATTTTTGAAGACAGTTGCATTTCCATGCTGTCTGTCATTGGAGTCGAGGTTTCTCCCTTCTCTACTTTCCTCACCTGTAATCCTACCCAACATAAAATGGTATTTCCTTCCTTGGAACTCATTGACCACATCATTCATTTTGAGAATTAAAGAAATAGACACAGTGTCGTGTGATGTCTTTTCTCTTGTCATACTGGAGACTGAGTTTGCTATATTTTATTGACTCCAAATTCTTGCAGCCTGAATTCTTGCACCTCCTCTTCAAGAAATCAGAAATTCAATCAACCTGATCTTCTAATCCAGTTCTCCACTATGTTCTTTTGTTCTCACCTCTCTACTCACAGCATCCTCTATTGCCTGGAATAAGCATCTTTTTCCATTCTATGTTTTGCAGTTTTCAAATTCCCTCCCATCGTTCAAAGTCTGAAGTAGGTTTTCATCTGCTCCAGGAAACAAAAGGACATTCCCCCCTAATGTTGCCTGAACCCCTCCTTTAAAATTTTTCTTAAGAGCTGGAATGGGTTTTAGAGGTCAATTAGTCCAACATTCTAATTTCACATATGAGAAAGATCAAGAGAACTAACATAGGTCATTCAGGTGGAAAGTAGAATTTGAACCCTGGTGGTTTTCTAATTGCAAATCCTCTTCTCACTATTAAACTCTTCCATGACTAAATGCATCAATTTTCCATTAAATTACAAGCTACTCAAGAATATAAGTTGTATCATATCTATCGTTCTATCCCTATTATTTTCCTAATGCTGTGCCTTACATAGAATAGTTACTAAGTATTTGTTAAGTTGATTTGCTATTTCATCCATCCTGAGTTATCCAAAATTAATACATGTGAATTGTTTTGCAAACCTGAATGTGCCAAAATAAATATTAGTTACTATTGTTTTCACCTTTTGGGCTTATCTCAAGCTAGCTCTTTATGGACTAGAACATTTATTATACTTCTCTATTGTAGCACATTGCTCAGAGTAAGAATTCATTTAAGGCTGACTGATTTTTTATTATAAAAATTTGAATGTCATATTGCTAAGATGAAAAGTACAAGAGCTATGACAGGGAGGCAAGGAACATTATACAACTCAGGTTAGAAAGATGTGAGCAGTATTCTTGCTTTGACTAACTTGCCTTATGATATTCAGCAAGTGACTTCACCTCTCTGCAATTAAGATTTCTCAGTTATAATATGAGGGTGCTGGACCAGCTATATTTACACATAAGGGACCTGAGGCAGACAGAGGTGAAGTGAAAAAGCAAGGTCATACCACTCGGAAATGTGTGAACTTAGTCCTGACTCCAGGCTTTGTGCTCCATCTACTGTACCACCTAGCTGGCTAGATAATCTTTAAAGACCCATGTCTAAGAAAAAAAAAAATGGATTCTTTCTCCTTTTTTTTTTCACTTGCTTATTTAGCAGAACTTTTACACTTGCTGTAAAAACAGGGGAAACAAAGTTCTAAAAGGTAGTATGACTTCTCAAGAAATTTTCAAATAAAAAATTTATTTTCTTTTGTCCCATGTTGCTTGCACTTCTATCTAACCTGAAAGATGAAGTGTTCGGCTATAACATTTTGAATATACACACCACACACCCACACACAACTAATGTCTTGTGTGTGTGTTTGTGTTTGTGCGTGTGTTTGTGTTTGTGCGTGTGTGTGTGTGTGTGTGTGTGTGTGTGTGTGTGTGTGTGTGTGTGTGCTATTAGGTGGATAGAGAACTAGATCTGTCAGGAAGACCCAAGTTCATATTTGGTCTCAGATCTTTAATAGCCGGGTGAACCTGGACAAGTCACTTCATCCTATTTGCCTCATTTTCGTGATCTGTAAAATGAACTAGAGAAGGAAATGACAAACCACTTATGTATCTTTGCTAAGAAAACAGTATTATAAATAAGCGAGAGAGAGAGAGAGAGAGAGAGAGAGAGAGAGAGAGAGAGAGAGAGAGACAGAGACAGAGACAGAGAGAGAGATAGAGACAGAGAGAGAGAAAGTCGTCTATCCATCTATTCATTGTCTGACTGGCTGTCTATCATATGCACACATATCTGTATTCCCATTGAGCTCCAATCTAATTTATAATGTGCTGAATTTTTCCTATGTTCACAGGTAGTATTGGAAAACATATTGGGGTAATTTAGAGATGTTTAGGACATGATCTCTAATGAAGATGATTGTAATTTAATTAGAGAAATTAAATTTATTTATACTTTTTTATCAAAAACTTGTGATTTCATCCATGTTGAGAGCTTCCAGTAAGAAAATTTTCCAACTATTTTTGCATCTTTGATAGTTGACTTTAAGATTTTAAATGACTAGACACAGCCAGTATTTGTCAATGCAAGATTTAAATCCAAATCTTCCCAAACCCAGGGGTGGTAACTACATCAATCTGTGTCTCATAATTACACCATGAAACAGTTAAACAACAAGTTAAACTAGTGTTTCAGTGATGCAGTACCATGAGGCAATTCTGTATAAGGTAAAATAGTTCACCATTTTATTGTATTTTTGCCTGCAGTCATCTGATGCTTAAACTTTTTTTTTCCCTTTATGATAGGAATCAGTGGTTGGGATAAACTGTGGAAAAAGTATGGATCTCGCTTACCCCAAAATGATCTCTGCCTCTATGTGTCATCCTCTGACATCACCCAAATCCTGGAAACTTTGGAAATTAAATATGAATGCTTTGACCTTCTATCTTCAATGGATATATCAGATTGCTTTGTTGAAGGCAATGAAAATGGAGAGTTACTTTTGGACTTTTTAACAGAAACCTGTCAGTTCAGCAAAACTGCTCCACCTGATCTCAAAGCTGAGATTATTGAAGATCTTCAAAGACCAGGATTCAGTGTAAAAGAAAAAGGAAAGATTCTTTTTCACAATCATTTGAGTTTCATAGTGGTTGAAGCATAACTGTTGCTTATCCATCAATCAATCAACAGGCATTTATTAAGCACCAACTATGTTCTGACTACTATTCCTGGTAGGGAGGTGAGAGGGAATTCAAAAGCCAAGAAATGAATGTCCTTGCCCTGAAGGAGGAGGATATATTATATGGGAGAAGATAACATGTACATATAAGCAAATAAAAAATAGGCCAATTCATTGAAATTTACAAGGTTTAGAATTACCAGTAATTTACTCTTGCATTATAGCACAACATAAAACATTTTTAATGTATCACACACTCATATAGATTGAGGCTGAACATAATCCAGATCTGCAACAATATGAATGTTCCATTACCTTCTGTCATCCATTTTTATACAAAACGGACTTTTTTCATGTCTGATATAGTAGAACTTCATCATCCCCTTCTCATATAAAGCTCCTTTGTGAGATATCCAGATAAATCCAGCTGCCTAAATTACAGTGTACTTTTAGCTTGTGATGTGCTAGAGCTATTTTGTATAGGCCCAGAGAGCCAGTTAAGCATTTGTTAAATTTTTAATTGTGAAAATTTCAGTATAGTCATCTATACTTTGAATATTAGCAAATACTATGACTTGATTTATTTTTGATCATTATTTAGACTTAAACTTTTGAAAAATTTAGTAATGAAGATCAAACTTAAAAGTGCATTATACATTAATTTGTTCTTCCTTTTTTTGTAGAGCTGAATGTTAATCATTTACCAATGCATCCCTGACCACACTCAGCTGAAAGAGCCAATGAACCTTTCTCATCTCTTGTTAATTGTAATGATAAACAAATTTTCTTTCTCTTTTCTCAATATCTTCTTAAATATTCTCAAAACATGTTATTTTATTTAAGTAATTTGTTCAGTTACATAAATGAATGTGAGTCATAAACCATTTATATTTCATATTAAAAGACATAATGCATAACATTTAACTGATTGACATGATGAATTTAAATGATAAATTTAAATGACTTTATATTGAATGACATTATCATTATATGATATATATATATGGTAATTTGTTCTAAAAGCAAAAATAAAGGTAAAGTCTATTTTGAAATTTGTCTTTACCATTTCCTAGCATATGTATCAGACAATAAGGCAGAGTGGCATAGTGAAGCAGGTCAGCCTTGGATTCTGGGAGACTTGGGTTCAAATCCTCAGATACATACAAATTTAGTTAGCCAGTGCAAAAGATATCTAAATCCCTTGCTTCTCCAGTCCAAATGCTATTGATTCTTCTCCCCTCTCCTCCCCTCTCCCCTCCACCCTTCTCTCCCCTCCCCTGCCCATCTCTCTCCCCTTCCCTCCCCTCCCCTCCCCTACTCTCCTCTCCTCTCCTCTCCTCCCCTCTCCTCCCCTCCCCTCCCCTCCCCTCCCCATCTCTCTCCTCTCCTCTCCTCTCCTCCCTTCCCCTCCTCTCCCCTCCCCATCTCTCCCCCCTCCCCTCCCCTCCCCTCCCCTACTCTCCTCCCCTCTCCCCTCCACCCTCCTCTCCCCTCCCCTCCCCATCTCTCTCCCCTTCCCTCCCCTCCCCTCCCCTACTCTCCTCCCCTCTCCCCTCCACCCTCCTCTCCCCTCCCCTCCCCATCTCTCTCCCCTTCCCTCCCTCCCCTACTCTCCTCTCCTCCCTTCCCCTCCCCTCCCCTCCCCATCTCTCTCCCCTTTCCTCCCCTCCCCCTCCCCTCCCCTCCTCTCCTCTCCCCTCCCCTCCCCTACTCTCCTCTCTTCTCCTCTCCTCTTTTTTCTTTTGCTCTCCTTTTCATTCATTCTCCTGTCAATTTCTATCTCTCTCTCTCTCTATCTCTACTTCACTATTAGCATTCATGTAAGTAATTTTGGTACCTAGAAACAAAGCTGTAATTGGAAAAGTAGGAGTTAGGAGACTTTATTCATCTTCAAAGCCAATAGCAATTAATATTTCCTCACAATTAGGAAACATTAGAGTTATAAAAAATTCATAAACCTCTGAAGTGAATTGGATCTAATCTAATATAACCTCTTCAATTCCATTTCATGCAGGAACACCTTCTACCATATACTAATCCTCTAGGCTGTATCTCAGGGTTCTTAATATGGGGTCCAGAAATTTATTTTTTCTTTTTTTTCCCCATTCATTTATTTTCAAATTACATGCAAAGATAGTCTTTATCATTTATTCTTTTGCATACTTTTGAGTTCCACATATTCCTACTACCATCCTTTCCCACCCTTCTCCATGGCAGCAAATAATCATATATAGGTTGTACATGTAAAATCATATTTAACATTTTTCTACATTTGTTAAGCTGTGAAAAAAGAACTAGAAAAGGGGGGATGGGAAATAAAGAAAAATATAAAAGAAGTTTTAAAAAGTGAACATATTATGTTTTGCTTTGCATTCAGAATCCAGTTGTTCCCCCCCCCCCTCTGGATATGGGTGGCATTTTCCTTAATATGTCTCTTAGGATTATCCTAGATCACTAAATGGCTGAGAGGGGTTGATCACTTCATAATATTGCTGCTAGTTTGTATAATGTCCTTCTGGTTCTATCTACTTCACTTAGCATCAGTTCATGCAAGTCTCTCTATGCTTTTCTGCTGTCAGGTCATTCATGATTTCTTACAGAACAATAGTATTTCATAATATTCATATACCATAGTTTGTTGAGCCAGTCCAATTGATGGGCATCACTTCCCTCACTTTTCAATAAGGACATCAACTGTTTTATTGCTCTTTTGGTATAAAGAAACTTATTTTTTCAAAAACTATTTTAATTAATTTCAATTTAATTTTTCCTTTGTAACCCAATATAAAGGCTTTATTTTATGCATTTAAAATCATCCTTTTGAGATGAGTTCCTTTGACTTCATCAGACTGCCAGAATATCATAATAAATATAGAGTTATGAATCTCTATTCCATTTAGACACTTCCCATTGAAGGAGAGCTCACTACTTCTAGACGCAGAATATTTCATTGTCAAATCTCAATAGTTATTGGGAATGTCTTTCTAATATTTATCTGAAATTTGTCTTTCTATACTATCTGGGTATAATTTAATAGCAAGTCATGATAGTATCTTTAACTCATATTTCTCAACCTTGTTTTCAACTATAGCATAATAGTCTTTATCAAAGGTCTTACTAAAAGTCATAGCTTTTGTACTCACCTGAACAAATCAAGCAACTCTATCAAAAAAAGGAAATGGATTTACTTTAGTTTACTTTAGTATGACTTGTTCTTCATGAATGTATATTGGCCTCTATTGATTCCTCTAAGTGCTTAAGATCAACTATGTAAGAACTACCATTTTCCCCTTTAAAAATCCCCATCAAAGTTCATGTTCTATAGTTTCTACAATTTACTTGCAACATCTTTGGGAAAATTATTATACTTGATAAATTTTATACCAAGTTTTCCCACACTTTTGAATTCAGAGGATTTTTCAAAGATTCCTGGCAATAGATCTTCAATCATATGGAGCTTTGTCTATATCCTAGAGTATAATTTGTCTGGATCAACAGACTTGTTTAATTCAAAATAGCAAAATATTTTCTCAACTTCTCACCCAATTTTGACTGAATTTTCATTTTAAATATGTTTATTAAACCTTTCCCTATTTGAAGATCATTCTCTTTGGCGATTAAGAGGGAGGCAAAATGAGAATTGATTAATCATGTCTTTTCCTCTGCCATATATAACGTTCTGTGGAAAAAGAAGAATTGCTTGGGTCAGAAAATACATTAAGATTTGGGTACTAGGTGCATTTTTAATAGATGTATTTATTAATTAATTGGAAACTACAGCACATGTAATTTATATCTAATGAGAATATACAAATGATCTGTGTTTGCTTTAGTATGTGGAACTCCAAAGATAGAGACTCTTTGATATGACAGTAAGTCCTTGTGCTTTTGCTAATTGTTACTCAAAATAGTACAATTCAATGCTATTCAATATAACAGTTTTTTTAAATCAACAAAATCCAGTGAGAAGAGATAAAAAAAAAGAAAATTCATTCAGAAATAATGGTAACATCTCTAGGGTGGGGGGGAAGAAAGAAAATAAGTAAAAAAAATGCAATTGATATCCTAACTTTATTATATATTTTAAAAAATAGCACATTAGGCATAATAGGCATGCAGTTCCATACACAACCTTTTTATTATGTTATATTGTAAAAGTGCTTGTTTTATTCCATAAATTAAAGATAAAAATATTAAAACAAAAGATTATATAAATCTGGGAGTTAACCTTATAAGATATTAATAGGAGCTATATATTTGAATTATATGTAACTGTAAAGCACTTAAAAATAAGGATGAATAAACTGGAGAAATAGTGCTCATGATTGAGATAGGTCTATACATATACATATACATACATATATATATATATATATATATATATATATATATATATATACACACACACACACACACACTAAAAATGGCCATATTACTTAAATGACTTAATTTATTTGGTATATCAATCTATCAAGGAATTAATTTATAGAACTAAATAAAATAATAACAATAAAATTCTACTAGAAAAATGTCAAAATATCAAATAAATAAAATCTTAAATGATGAAAAAATTGATAGTATCACCAAATCTCAAATTATATTAGAAAACAATAATCATCAAACCTTTTTGGTACTTGTTGAAAAATAGAAAAGTTAATCAGCGAAACCCATCATACTTTCAAGATCCAAAAACAATTAAATATAATATCATAATGTTTTATAAAATCAAGAACATCAGCTCATACGATAACTCACTGCTCAAAACAAACCAAAAAAAAAAAACCTCTTAGAGAAAACTAGAAAATTATCTGGTAAAAATTCATTTCCAAACTACATTTCCCACAATTTCCAAGATCACATGTCACTAAATTTGAAATCTTATATCTCAAACAAACTGGGGATAGGTAGGAGAAGGAAAAAGATAAATAGGAAGAGAGTTCTTGAAAAATGAAGGGTAGAAATGATACCATTAGATTAAATGGATAATTTAGTGTATATATATATATATATATATATATATATATATATATATATAATTTTAAAAAAATTCTGCTCACAAAAATCCATGCAATTAGAGTTAAAGGAAAAATATATGATTTAAATAATTAATAGGTAAATTATTCAAAATTGAAGACTAAGAGCATTTTCCTAATAAATCAAAATCTCTGTACAAGTATTCTCAAGGATTACTTCAAAATGATCAAACACTATGTGGAAAAAATGTAGCATATGACTAAAAATTTAAGAAATATAAATTTATTGCTGTTTTACTTCATGTTAGAAAAAAAGGAAAATAGAAAGTTTTGGAAGAGTTCTGGGAGGGCAGGCACACCAATCATTGATTACGTTATGAATTGGTTAAACCTAGAAGGAAATTTAAAACCATTCCTTTTACTAGGCATTCATACCTAAGTTAAAGCTAAGGAAAAGAATCCATCCATACCAAAAATTTTTATAACAACACTTTTTGCTTTGTAACAAAGAACTAGAAACAAAATGGAAGGTAGGTTCCTACCATTTGGGTAGTGATGAATTAATATAGTAGAATATATGTGTGTGTTTAACCTAAGGTTCAGAGAAACCTGAGATGAATAGATTAATGAAGTGAAGTGAACAAAAACAAAAAGAAAACAATTCAAATAATATATACAGCTTTGTAAAGGGAGAACTTTAAGAGATTTAAGAAATAGGATCAACAATGGTCAATCAGGAATTCAGAGAATTAATGATGGTGAATTATGTTATCTAATTCTTAGCAAAGAGAATGTAAATGCAGAATTAGATTCACATTATCAGATATGACTTGTTTTGCTTGACTGCTTATTTCTTATAAGGAAGAACTTTTTAAAGAAAAAGCTGTAGGGCATAAGGTGAAGTTATAGGGAAGAGAAAAAGAAATAGGAGGAAGAAGAGAAGGGAAGGAATAAAAGAAGAGAGGAAGGAAGGAAGGAAGGAAGGAAGGAAGGAAGGAAGGAAGGAAGGAAGGAAGGAAGGAAGGAAGGAAGGAATTAAGAGTGGAGAGGGATCCTCTTTTCTGTTCTTTTTATGTGAAAATTATAACTACATTCATAGGGTCATAATAAGGAAAAAAGCAAAGAAATACCAAACATCTTTAGGTATCTACTCATTATAAATGCAAAAATGACAACATTCCTGACCTTCTAATTGTTTAGCATAAATTATCTCACTGAACTTTCATAATAACATTTAGATATAGAAAAAAATGGACTATTATAATTTCCTTTTTATAGTTAAGGAAATTTAGACAAAGAAAATTTAATGTTTTGCCCAAAGTCTGATAGTCAGTTTATACAAAATGCAGACCCATTCTACCATTATTTAATCTCTCAGTCAAAAAAAGCTTTAGAATTTTCAAGCCTAATGAACTTTATATATATTTACCTTAATTTACATCTAATTCAGCTACATTTTCCAGATTAGGAAATTGGAATCTTGCAAGATTATGATATTCCTAGTCTTTGGACATAATACCAAGCTACTCTGAGACAGTCTGATGGATAAGGCAGATAGTCATAATGAGAGGAAGTTTTCTACTTTGCTTATATTTAATTCACTTTTCATCTTCATGGAGTTGTAATTGTCTTCAAAATTCAGCTAAAGTGAATTTTTCCTCATGAGGATTTTCCTGAATTCTCCCTTCTGCCTACTGCTTCTTTCTTCACACAAAAGGCATGTAATTTGTATATATTTAACATATCAAGATAAAGCTAAATTTGTTATTTCATCCACGAAATCAACCACATAGTCCAACAGGCATAATTATTTTAATTATTGGATTCAATTTCATACCTTTGTGTTTCTTGGTAAAATTAAAAAAAAATCTCTTCATTTCCAAGAGGTTGAAAAACCACCAAAGTCATGAAGAAATCCATTAAGACAGTTCTCAAGTTAAAGATCATTGTCCTTGTATGATTCCACAGTAATTTCATTTAATTTTTCCTCTCTAATTTTTTCTCTGGATACAATTTCTATTGTGTAGCTAAAGTTTTGATATGATCATTGAAAAATTTCCTGGAGAACTTAGTTCAGAATGAGAACTGTAAAAGTATACATATTGAGGAGTTAACAAATAAAAAGAGATTGTTCTGGACCAAAAGGTTCAGGTATAAGAAATAATATTAGCATGATTGGGAAAAGTGGAATAAAAAAATGCAGAAGAAAAGTTGCGAAGGAATAAAATATTAAAGTACATAAGAAGAACCTCCCCCAAAAAATAGAAGTTGGAATTATAGGTTAAAAGAAAAAAAATTTTCAGCTCAGAATAGAAGTATATAATGTATATGAGAATATAATTCAAGAAAATATTCAAAAGTTATTTCTAAATGGACAAATTTCTGGAGATCAATTAATGCCAAACTCTAAGCCTTGATGATATAAAGGATATACATGTGTGTTCTGTGTGTGTGTGTGTGTGTGTGTGTGTGTGTGTGTGTGTTTTATGTATTGCAGGAATAAACATCTTCACTAAATCAAGATAAACTAAATGACTTTCTTAAGTATCTAAGTATCCAATCTCATTGGAATAAGTGACTTAGTGAGCTGATTTCTCTTTCCTTTATCTACATGTAACTAGAACAAAATACAGGAAATAGTTTCTTTCGAGTGGATTTTTTTGTCAATATTTGTCCCACTAATTATGTTAGAAAGTAGTCATTATATTGCAAAAATTTTACCATAAATTATTTGTTCCAGACTTCTCATTTCCATAACGGAGAACATCAGAATGCAGAAGATAAAAAAGAAAAGAAAAAATATATTCGAGAATATTCATTGTAGCCATCCCAATGGCTGAAATGAAACTTTCTCCAAATATCTTATCTTTATTATCTTTACTAAATTGTGTTTGCCACAGTGTTCCATATATTTGTTCTCTCCGAGTTGGAAGTCATGTTTATTAACTGTGATTCTCTCCTTCTTTGCTTTCCATCCTCCAACTCTACCCCATTTTTCTAGATTTCATGGTTAAATTATTCATCACCTATAATCTAACTTCCCCATGATTCATACTCTGTGTAATGACATATCTGTACTACCAGACCAACTAATGTAGGGCAGTTGAAGCTATGACTCATGCCATTCATTTCTCAATGTGATATACATCAGGCAGAAGCTTCTGTGGTTAAAAAAATAGAAGTGATTTAAGATGATTACTGGGAAATGACAGTCACAATTTATAAATGGGCAAAAAAAATTCATTAGTGGTTCATGTCAGATGGCCATAATCTCCTTAGTAGGGATTAATAAATATGGTAGCACTTCAGTCTGGTAGCAGAGATGACAAGGTATAGATATTTGGCTTACATGTTATGTCCTAAGGCTATGATCATGGTCCCCTATTGAAAAATATTTATAATCTGATTTTTCTTTTTTTAATTGTTTTTTTTATTAAAGATATTATTTGAGTTTCAGAATTTTTCCCCAACCTTAATTCCCCCCCGCACAGAAAGCAATCTCTCAGTCTTTACTTTGTTTCCATGTTGTAAATTGATCCAAATTGAGTGTGATGAGAAAGAAATCATATCCTTAAGGAAGAGACAAGAAGTCTAAGAGGTAAGAAGATCAGACAGTAAGATATCTTTTGTTTTCTAAATTAAAGGGAATAGTCCTTGAACTTTGTTCAAACTCCACAGCTCCTTATCTGGATACAGATGGCACTCTCCTCTGCAGACAGCCCAAAATTGTTCCTGATTGTTGCACTGATGGAATGAGTGAGTCTTCAAGGTTGAACATCACCCCCATCTCCCCATTGAATATAATGCTAGTTGATGGTTTCAGATAGATACTGCTAATTATTCTAAGGAACAGTCCATTTATTCCTACACTCTCTAGTGTTTTTAGTAGGAACGGATGCTGTATTTTGTCAAAAGCTTTTTCAGCATCTATTGATATGATCATATAATTTCTGATAGCTTTGTTGTTGATATAATTGAGTATACTAACAGTTTTCCTAATATTGAACCAACCCTTCAGTCCTGGGATAAATCCTACTTGTTCATAATGTATTATCCTAGTGATAACTTATTGTAAACGTTTTGCTAAGATTTTATTTAAGACTTTTGTATCTATATTCATCAGGGAAATAGGTCTATAATTTTCTTTCTCTATTTTTTACTCTTCCTGGTTTAGGTAACAGCACCATATTGGTTTCATAGAAAGAGTTAGGCAGAGTTCCGTCTTTCCCCATTTTTCCAAAGAGTTTATATAGAATTGGAACCAATTGTTGCTTAAATGTTTGGTAGAATTCACTTGTGAATCCATCAGGCCCTGGAGATTTTTTTCTTGGGGAGTTCAATGATGGCTTGTTGAATTTCTTTTTCTGAGATAGGGTTGTTTAGGTATTTAATCTCCTCTTCATTTGACCTGGGCAACTTATATTTTTGTAAATATTCATCCATTTCACTTAGATTATCAAATTTATTGGCATAGAGTTGGGCAAAATAATTTCAAATTATTACTTTGATTTCCTCCTCATTGGTGGTGACTTCACCTTTTTTCATTTATGATACTAGCAATTTGGTTTTCTTCTTTCTTTTTTTTTTAATCAAATTGACCAGAGGTTTATCAGTTTTATTGTTTTTTTCATAATACCAACTTTTGGCTTTATTTATTTATTCATTAGTTTTTTTATTTCGATTTTATTAATTTCTCCTTTAATTCTTAGAATTTCTAATTTGGTATTTAATTGGGGATTTTTAATTTGCTCTTTATCTAATTGTTTTAGTTGTATGTTAAGTTCATTGATTTCCTCTTTCTCTAGTTTATTCATGTAAGCATTTAAAGTTATAATATATCCCCTGAGAGCCGCTTTGAGTGAATCCGTTAGGTTTTGGTATGTTGTTTCATTATTATCATTATCTAGGATAAAATGGTTAATCTTTTTATTATTTGTTTTTTGTTCTACTTCATTCTTTCAAATGAGGTTATTCAGTTTCCAATTGGTTCTGGGTCTATATCTCCTTAGCCCAATATTACATATGACTTTTATTGCATTGTGATTTTAGAAAGTTATATTCACTATTTCTGCCTTTCTGTAGTTGATCATTAAGTTTTTATGTCCTAGTACATGTTCAATTTTTGTATAAGTTCCATGTACGGCAGAGAAAAAGGTATATACCTTTCTATCCCCATTCAGTTTCCTCCATAAATCGACCATATCGAGTTTTCCTAACAATCTATTTACCACCTTAACATCTTTCTTGTTTATTTTATGATTTAATTTATCTAGATCTGAGAGTGGGAGGTTGAGGTCTCCCACTAGCAGAGTTTTACTGTCTATATCTTCCTGTAGTTCTTTCAGCTTCTCCTCTAAAAATTTCTATGCTGCCCCAATGGGTGCATATATATATACATACATATATATATATATATATATATATATATATATTCAGAATTTAAATAGTTTTATTATCTATGGTACCTTTTTGGAGGATAAAGTTTCCTTCCTTATCTCTTTTAACACTATCTATTTTTGTTGCTGCTTTGTCTGAGATAAGGCTTGCTACCCCTGATTTATTTTTACTTCAGCTGAAGCAAAAAATATTTTGCTCCAACCTTTTACCTTTGCTCCAAAGTTTTACCTTTACTCTATATGTATCTCTGTGCTTCCAATGAGTTTCTTGTAAGCAGCATATTGTCAGATTCTGTTTTTTAATCCACTCTGCTATTCACTTACATTTTAAGAGAGACTTCCTCCCATTCACATTCCAGGTTATGATTACTAATTCTTTATTGCCCTCCATACTTTCTTCCCTCTGTATTCTTCCTTCTTCCCCCCCTTATCCATATTCCCCAGTATTTTGTTTCTGAATACCACCCCCTTCAGTGTGTTTGTCCTCCTATATCTACCCCTCCCCTTTCTTTCCCCTTTCTCTTTTTCCCTTTTCCCTTCCCCTTCCTTTTGTTAGTTCCCCTTTTTTCCCCACTCTCCCTTTCTCAATCCCCCCCTCCCCTTTTCCCCTTTTAATCCTTGAAAGGTTAGATCTTTTATAAGTTAACTAAGTATGTGTAAATTGACTTTAAGCCAAGTCTGATGAAAAGAAGATTCAGGTGA
This sequence comes from Macrotis lagotis, assembly GCF_037893015.1. Taxonomy (NCBI): domain Eukaryota; kingdom Metazoa; phylum Chordata; class Mammalia; order Peramelemorphia; family Peramelidae; genus Macrotis; species Macrotis lagotis. The sequence goes on from NC_133658.1 coordinate 625,470,129, forward strand.
TTCTCATCTCCTCCCTTCTTCCCCTCTATTACCATAGGTATTTTGTACCTCTTAGTGTAATGAGATTTACCCCATTCAATTCCCTTCTTCCTCCCATATCCTTCCTGTCCCCCTTTTTAAAGGATGTAGTGTTTTTTAGATCGTTCTATCTGAGTCATAGAAAATTCTGAGTATCTGTCACTTCTAGTTAAGTACATTCTGTCTAATAGAGTTAAAATTCTTGAGAGTAATTAGAGTCTTTCTCCCAAGTGAGGTTAAATCCAGTTGCATTCCATTGGATTGCAATTTCCTTGATATGTCATGGATGTCCATCATTTCTGGTTAGGTATATTCTCTCTGTTAGAATTACAATTCTCAAGATTTATAAGAATCTTTTTTCCCATGCTGGAATATAGTCAGTTTCAACTTATTGGATAGCATTTTTTTTTACCTTTTCATGTATCTCTTGAACCTTCTGTTTGATGTCCAAATTTTCTATTTAGCTCTGGTCTTTTCATCATGAATTTTTGGAATTCTTCCATTTTGTTAAATGTCCATCCTTTTCCCTAGAAGAGAAGGCTCAGCTTCGCGGGATAGTGGATTCTTGGCTGCATTCCAAGCTTCCTTGCTCTTCGAAATACCTCGTTCGAGGCTCTTCGTTCCCTTAATCTTGATGCAGCCATGTCCTGTGTAGTCCTTAAAGTGGCTCCTTGATATTTAAATTGTTTCTTTCTGGCTGCTTGCAGGATTTTCTCTTTTATCTGAAAGTTCTGGAATTTGGCCACAACATTCCTTGGTGTTTATATTTTAGGATTTTTTCTGAAGGGGATTGATGTATTCTTTCAGTAACTACTTTGCCCTCTGGTTCCATGATATCAGAGCAGTTTTCCATCACTAGATCCTGTAATATTAAGTCCAGGCTTTTTTTTCTCTTCAATGTTTTCAGGAAGTCCAATAATTTTCAGGTTGCCCCTCCTCAACCTGTTCTCAAGGTCAGTGGTTTTGCTGATGAGGTATTTTACATTTTCTTCCATTTTTTTTCTATATTTTGGTTTTGTTTAACTGGCTCTTGCTGTCTCATGGAGTCATTAGTTTCTGCAGACTCCATTTTTTTAGAGAGGAGCTTTCTTCATTAACCTTTTGCAACTCCTTTTCCTATTTGTCCATTCTTCTTTTGAAAGAGCTTTCCATTTGACTAATTGAGGTTTTTAGAGAATTATTTTCGTTTTGCATTTGCCCAATTCAGGATCTGAGAGAATTATTCTCAATTTGTATTTGTCCAATTGATGATCTGAGAGATTTATTCTCATTTTGTATTTCTCCAATTGTATTTTTTAAGGTTTTGTTTTCTTTTTGCAAGGTATTAATTGTCTCTCCCAAATTTTCCAGTTTATTTTTAAACTCCTTCCTTATTTCTTCAAGGAAGTCTTTCTGTTTTGAAGACCAGATTGTAGTCTCCTCAGAGATTCTAGGTCTCTCTGAGTTAGGGTCTTTCCCTTCCAAGAATTTTTCTATGGATCCACCTTTATGCTGACCCTTCTTCATTTTGCTAAGACCTTGAATTGGGGAGGGGCTGGTTCACAGGGGCTTGGGATCAATAGGGGCTTTACTGACTGAGTGAAATTTCTCTGGCTGGCAAGTAGGAAGTGCTGGTTGCTTTCTCTGGAGTGTCTGTGACCTTGCTTGAGGCCTTCTCCCTTAGCTTGAAGGGAGGAGGTGGAGCTAATGAATCCTTTTGCCTTCAGTCAATGGTGGGCTTTGCCCTTGCCTGAGGTCATCCCTCTCCCTACTGTCAGCTGGGCTGGTTCTTCTGCTCACACACCTGTGCCTGAGGCAGAAGTAGTCAGCAACTGTTTGTTCTGGGAAGAGGCCTCAGTAGCAAAGGAGGAGTGGACTCAGAGTTCCTCAGACCAGAGGAGCCCAGGGATGGTGTGTCCACAGCTGTCTTGCACCGGAACTCTCCCCCCAGCCCTGTTGGCAAGCTCCAGAGGGTCAGTGTGCCCCTGCTCCCTAGTTTTTCAAGCCCCCACTGTCTAGCCCCACCCCTGATCCAAGTGGCTCTTGGTCCCTTAGACTCCCTGGCTTCAATTCAGCTGCTAATGTGGCTGATCCGGGGCTGATCCGCACTCTGTGCCCACACTCACCCACCTGAATCTTCCAGTGCTGCTGAGGGAGACTAATCCTGAGGTAGATGTTCTTTCTCCTGGCTTTTCTTTTTGTGTTTTATGGATAAGATTTCTTTTAAGAGGTTTGTTTCATATGATAGATGGGGAAATATCAGGAGACTTTAGAACTGTGCCTGTCTTCTCTCTGCCATCTTGGCTGGAATTCTCTAATCTGATTTTTCTTAAAGATATTGGTCAAGCTTTGCAAAACCACCTGTTGGAGATAGAAAATGGGTGAATATATTACAGGTGCTATCATGCCATCATAACTCCAGCACTGCAATTTCTCAAAAGATATTCTGTCAGAAAATTTGGGGAAATATCAGAGTCCCTATTTAAGTTCTCTAATTAACTAATTTCATATTAATTCCCATTTTATATTAAAACTCTTTTCTCTTCCTTTTTGCTACATATGCTATATGAGTTGACTAACATTTTAGATGTACATAGTTTGGATATAAATTTCAAGGCTTTGTAGAAGAAGAAGAGACAGCTGTTTCATGCTCTTTTAAATAAAAATAAGCCTATTATATAATTAGTTTATTTATCATGATGCTGAATATGCTTCTTGGAGTTGATTCATATAGACCAATAGCTAAAGATTTTTATTACTTTCCCCTCCTAAGACTGAGATATAAGTTGGCTTGACTTCTGTGATTACCAAAACCATACTCAGGAAGAAGTATGTGACTTGACAGTTATGGATTTTGGGAAAGGTAATGTCAAGAAAATTGAACATAAGATACCAACCTAAAGTAAAAGCCTTCCTGGGTAAATAAATGATGCCTGAGAAGAGTACACTTTCCATAGAACTGTTAGTGATGTGTTCTGGAAACTGAAAGATAATATTAGATTGTGAGTCTGAAGAAAAACTGAATTTTCAATTTATCTTCTTCCCTATATCATCTTTATACCCTGTCTACTCCAGAGGTCAAAGACTAGGAAGCCGGAGAAAATTTCAATTTTTAAAGTGATCTATGAATTCATTTATCTGGATTCTCTGTTCATTGATTCTGATAATCTGTTTGTTTCATTAAATTTAGTTCTTTTGATCCACTGTGGCTAATACAAACAAATAAATGATGAGCTGTTAGTTAATTCAAGTTGACTCTCAGGCTATGGTTCATCATTACATCCCAATGATTGTATTTGAAGGTTCTCAAACTGGCTTCAGTTTGCCAGAGCTTTGTAGAATGAGACAAATTTTAATGAATCTTTAAGTGATTTTCAAAGTAATAAATACAGATAAAAAGTCTAGGATAGAATAGAACAGAATTGACTTCACTACAACACTGTGGTATGCCTTAGTATTTGGTTTTCTGTGGCCAGAAGAATTTACAACCTGATGATTATGGAAATGACATTCTTTGAAGATAAAGTCTATTTATTATTTTTCTTTGTCTGTCTTTGACCCCCAGGACTTAGTGTAATGATCATTTCATAAATATTTGTTTAGTATCTGCTATGTATGAAGCACCTTTATCAGTGCTAGAATGAAATAAGATGCAATATTTGCCTCAAGGAATTTGTAAATCTAGTGATTCAGATTCAGGGTCTAAATCTATAGATGTCATCCTTTAGCACCAACTTGAAGAGTGAAAAGCAGCCAAATTTTCTAAGGGTAAATAATTTGGTTAAATTCTACACCCTTCTTCTCTTCCACTGAATTGACCTGTGTTTTGACAATATTACAAAGGCAGCTTTATTCATCTGTCAGTTATCTATTACAAAAGAACTTTTGTCTAAAAATTTCATGGCATCCATCCATAAGACTATCGGTGCAATTATATTTGCTCATGGCAGCAGTGTAAACAAAATGAAACTTGTCTTTAGTGTCCTCCCACTTCTTTTAAAAATTCTGTCTCCATTTTACATAGAAAGTACAAAATAACATTTCACACTCTATGATATAACACATAAAGGAAAACAGCAGGTATAGACTAAGTTGAAATCAGAGATGGAGTTAGGTTTTAGGGAGTAAAAGTAATAATGAAACATGATGCCAAAAAACATTGGGATAAAAGAGTTGACAATGTCAGGAGTCATTTAAAACCTTTATTTGAATCATGTCCACACTCTTGCATTTCCAAGGTCAACTAAGTATTTTATATTGTGTAGACATAGAAACTCAGTACTCTGGGTTCTTCAGAGACCTAGTGATCTAAAGAATTTTTATATGAATTCATTTTTAAAGGCATATTGGTAAACACATTGATATGTATGACCATACTTTTACTCACTAATAGAAATTGTTATAAGACAGTATTTTGAACATGAAGAAAAAGTCATTGTTTTGCGTATATGTATGCAAGTGATTATATATTTTAAAAAATTCAGACCTTTATGTAGAAAATGTCTAAGACCAGACAACAGAAGTTTGTCTAAGTATATAAAATGAGCAACAAATATATTAGGATCTAGAAAGCAATTAATTGTTTTATTTCCTCAAGGATCAATAGATTCATAGGTATAGTCCTTACTCTTTGAGTACAGTTTGCAACCCTCAATTCCTTAGTTTTTGAGCTTGATGAATTTCTATGGTCAAAAGAATTTATAACCATTTAGCCAAAGCTCTGACAAGGACCTTGACTGGTCTTCACAGGTCACACAGACATAGAGATCTTTGCTGTGTTCAGATTGCAGAGGTTTTCTGGATTCTTGCAACTTGTTCAAAGCTTGTGTTCCTCTCCGATCATATTCCCCCAAAATATCACTCATTGAATTGTGGGAGATGACACTAGAAAATAAGCTAATTAACAAGTTCTGTTACTCAGCTCTAAGATGGAGTTAAGAAAGATGCCTGTGTTAAGGTAATAATTTGAATTTACTTTTTATAATCTAAAAACATTTTGACATTTTCATTGAAATCCGGAGCAGTTGAAACTTTTGTTTATATTTTTTAATTTACTGCTTTAAACCTCAGTGGAAATGGTTTGATTACCTTGGTTTCTTTATGTTAATTTTGTTATATTTTTAACATACCATTATATCTTTCTCTGTATTTGGCCAGGTTGTACCTATTGATTTTGAAATGGACTCATTTCTGAAAATGAGATTCACCATATACATATCATAGAAGGATCATGTTGTAGTTTATAAATTCATACTTTAAATAATTGTAAATCTTTTGACTTAAAATATTTTGCATTCTATACACAAATGTAATCATAAAACAAGTTCAAGCCAGTTCCTTAATTACACCAAATTTGAACAAAGATATTAAAAATCTTAGATATTATCATTATTTCAGTGACACCACTATATTTCATGGACCAACCTTAATGGGATATATTCTTTTTAATGGCATTACACAGTAGGAGAAAGTCTTCATTTTCAATAAAAATAAAAATGCTGAAATGAAATAGATTAATATCTAATTTATACCTTCATTTACATCATATGCAAAATTATCTTAAATATTTGTTATGGATGAAGTGGCTTTCTACCAATTTGAGTTTTTTTTTTATACAGAGAATGTTAACATAAATTGTGTTATAAATCATTGCCTTGTAGAATACCAGAAGGCGCATATAAAAACCCATATCTTTACTGCACATATTTCCCATTAACCATAATCTATTAGTAATTGAAGTTCATTACAAATTCTTGTAGACTTTATTGCTATCATGCTGCATGACATACCGAACCTGGCTTGCATAACAAGAAGTCCTTGCTGGGAAATATCCTATTAACAATGACAGTGCATTTGTCATTGTGATAATAAACCCAAGAGCTGCCTGTAGACTATAAATTATCAAGGCGCCATTTGCGCTGCCATGGCTTGAAGGTTTGTCAGCACTTCCATTTTAAACCCCTGCTTTTCAGGGAGTTATAACTCAACCATCAGCATCTGCAGTGAGCTGAGACTCAGCTTCCAAGGACTCAGCCACGGACTCTTTTGAAAACAATTCCTAAGTGAGATTTACATTTTATCATCAGAAAAACACAGTGGTTGCTGGCATCTACACAAAAGCATGGAGAGTATCTGCAAGATGCAGTCATTCTTCTAAGAAGGGGAGGGGGGGAGGATGAACTAGAATTGGCCCAGGAATTTCCTTGGCCATTTTAAAGAATAGCTTAAACAGATTTGTATTTTTAATGGTTCCAAAGGAAAACTGTTTAATTTGCAAGAGAGTACCAACCAAACTCACGTATTAAAGGACAACAGTTGGACATTCCTAGCCATTCTATATGCCCCAAAATTGTGTCTGTCTTCTTTTAGATCAGTAAAATTTTAATTGACAAGAATTTACCTGGAGAAGTAAGAAAACATTATTGGCAAAAAAGTAGAAATCTTCTTGAGAAAAGATGAAAGTTTGTTCATCTAGGAAGATGAGGATGAGGACAAGGGTAAAGGGAGACCTGGACCTAGGATTTCATCTATATAGTTAATTCCTAGTAGGAAAACTTGATCCACAATTCAAATCTGCAACTGGCTTTTAACTTAGAGATTTAGAGACTTTGATACAGCACTGGGACATAAAATGATTTGCCTGGGGTCACACAGATAATATGTGTCAGAAATGGGACTTGATCCTAGTATTTTCTGACTTTTAGAGCTCTCCCAGTTCCCCAATTCAATTAGCCTAACTGCCTTTCTCTACCAGAAGTAGGATTTTTCCTTTTTCTTTTATTTCATTTCAGTTTGTGTTGATAAATTCTCTTTTGTTAGGATACAAATACTAATTCATATACACACCCCCAATCATTTAAAAAATTTTCAAAAAACAGTCATGTAAAACAGCATAAAGGAGTGAATGTGAATGTTAATGTAAATAACTATTTGAAAAAAGTAATAAGAAATGTATGTTTTAACTTTAATAAATAGTTCTAAGGTATCCATTCTTTTTGAGCTGTTTCTTTGCCCTTTCAAGTTGTCTTTATATAGTTGTAGAAATTTTATATTTTGTTCCTATTGTTCAGCTTTCTTTACTCTGCATCTTTTCATACAGGGCTTCACATATGTCTTTTAATGTTTCATGTTTGTTGTTCCTTAAAGTGTAATCATATTCTGCATTATTTATAAGGAGCAGAATTTTAGAACTAGTCTCTGAAGAATGCACTGTTTCTTACTTATCTATTCCCAAATGAATCATCTCAAAAAAGGCTTTAGAGAAATGCTATTGCAAAAGACCTATTTAATCTCAGAACTACAGACATGCATTTCCATGGATAAGTTGATAGTAACCATGACTACTTAGGTATTTTCTAAAGGTGATTAGAAATGCTTAAATGTTTACGTAGGAAATCAGACTCCCTAGGGTCAAACAGTTTTTTCCAGATCACAGGAAGAGTGCTCAAGGCACCAATATAGTTACTGAAGAAATTGGACTCCACTGACCTCCCTGGGTTTTCCAAACTCCTGAACATACTATCAAGGAGTATTTAGTGCCCTGGGATTAAGCCCTGGTTCAGTAGGTATTGAAGTCCACTAATCCAAATGTCAGCTAATAATGTCAAAGGAATTTGAAGATCAAAATATTTGTCATTTACATTGCAAGATATTCTCTTGGTCACCAATTTTAAGGCAAAGATTTCAAGATATATTTTCCTGAGAATAATGAAGGAGTCAATGTGACGCATAGAATCATGATGGACTGGGTGTCAGGAAGACCTGAGTTCAAATCCACTCTCAGACACTTGGTAGATATATGACCCTATGTTAACTCATTAGTTTATTCCCTTATCTTTAAGTAGAGATAATAATTGCACTTATTTCCCAGAGTTATTTTGAGTATAAATGAAATAATAATTTTAAAGTATTTAGCACAGTGTCTGACACATCATAAGCACTATAGAAATGTTATTATTATTATTATTATTGCCATATTTTTCATAAATAATGAGAAAGAAGCTTTGGTGATAGTAATTATATGCTGAGCAAATAGGATTTTTAAAGACTAATAATAACAGCTAGCTATTACTTTTGTTATTGCACATTTGTGTCAGTTGTATTTGATTCTTCATGACCCTATTTGAGGTTTTCTTGGCAAAGAAATTGCAGTGGTTTACCATTTCCTTTTCCAGATCATTTTACAGATGAAGAGACTAAAAAAACTAGTAAATGTCTGCTCCTGTATTTGAATTCAGATTTGATTGACCTTAGGGAGTCTGATATCCTGTGTAAATATTCAAGCATTAGTGAATGTCTAAATAGCCATGGTTACTATCAACTTATCCAGTACTAGGCTTGGTATGTCCACTATACCACCTAGCAGTCCCTAGAATAACATATCAGTATTTACAAAATTATTTACATAGATTAATTCATTTCATTCTCACAAGAAGCTTCTAAGACAGTTGCTTTATTATTCCCATTTTACAGATGAGGAAGCTGAATTTAAGAAAAGTTATTTTGCAGTGTAATACAACTTGCATCTAAAGTCATATTTGAATGCAAAGTTTCCTGATTCAAAGACCAACACTCTATCACATAGAACAGTACTGAGGACTTTTGTTGAGAAACATATAATAAAAGATCATACAGAAGCATAGTTTTTTTGATACACATTCCAGCAAAGATCTAAGAATGTTACCAGTCAAATTATCATAAAGAAATCCAATTTAATTATATTTAATCATAGCTGGCATCCATTTAAAAAAGAATGATCAGGAAAGATAACATGAATTCAGATTAACAGAATGGAAGTCAACAGTAATACCTAAATTCAGGGAAAGGTGACCACAGAGTTCTGATTGGGAACAATGAAGCCTGAAAGTGTTCTGAGATCAATTATCTCAGGAGAGATGGAAAGTAATAATAAGAACCCAGGAAATTTAAGTCAGGATCAAACAGAGGCTAATCATTCCACCCAAGAATATGTGAAAAAGTAGTTGACCCTAAAGGAAAAGGAATAACCTCAGCTGCAGAGACTTTGGAGAGTGGTAGGTGTGAGATCCAACTTTAGTGGTGGGATCTTTGGCAGGGGTGGGGGGAGCTACAGGAGGATGAGTTCCAGCACAGAGAGTTTCAGAGACCAACTGGAGAACAACCAGCTGGGCCAGGGACCTGAGCTCCCTACTTTCAGCTGAGCATTTTGCCCAGAACAAACAATAAACAACCCCCACCCACCCACTTAGGCTCAGGTGTGGGCAACAGAGTTCACTCATAGGAAAGAGAGATTAACTCCCTCCCCCAGGGCTCAGAACATTGTACAAGGTCAACTCAGATACTGCTGCTGATGGACTCAAACACTCCAGAGAAAGCAACCAGTGCACCCTACTGGCTGGCTCTTGGAACTAAGCCAAGTGAACAAAGTCGCTAGGATCTTCAAAAGCAAACCTTTGAGAGCCAGCCCCCCCCCCCCCAACATAAGATCCTACAAAGATGGAGAATGACCAGCACAAAGTGGGGTCATGGAAAACTACATAGAAGAAATAGATTCTAACCCAGAAAGATCTATCACTTCTGAGGAGAATATGAATTGGTCTTCAGCCCAGAAGGACTTCCTTGAAGAAATTAGGAAGGAGTTTAAAAATAAAATGGAAAAATTGGGAAAAGAAACTCAAGAGAAAATTAACACCTTGCAACAGGAAAAATCCTTGGAAAATACAATTGGACAAATACAACATGAGAATAACTCTCTCAGATCTTCAATTGGCCAAATGCAAAAAGAAAATAATTCTCTCAAATCCTCAACTGGGCAAATGCAAAAAGAAAATGATTCTCTGAAAACTACACTTGGGCAAATGGAAAACTCCATCAAAAATAGAACTGACCAACTGGAAAAGGAGTTGCAAAAGGTAAATGAAGAAAATTCTTCTCTAAAAAAAGAATGGTATTGATGGAAGCTAATGACTTCATGAGACAACAAGATTTTGTTAAACAAAACCAAAAGATTGAGAAAATAGAAGAAAATGTAAACTACCTCATCAGCAAAATGACTGACCTTGAGAACAGATGAAGAAGGGACAACCTGAGAATTATAGGCCTTCCTGAAAACAATGAAGAGAAAAAAAATCCTGGACTAAATATTACAAGATTTAGTGGTGGAAATTTGCCCTGATATCATGGAACCAGAGGACAAAATAGTTATTGAAAGACTACATTGATCCCCTCCAGAAAGAGATCCTAAAATGAAAACACCAAAGAATGTTGCAACCAAATTCTAGAACTATTAGGTAAAAGAAAAATCCTTCAAGAAACCAGAAAAAAAAACAATTTCAATAACAAGGAGCCACAGTAAAGATTATATAGGACCTGGCCTCATCAACATTAAGGGATTGAAGGGTCTGGAATGAGATATTCTTAAGGGAGCTTGGAATGCAGCCAAGAATGTACTATCCAGCAAAGCTGAGCCTTCTCTTCTAGGGGAAAAGATGGACATTTAACAAAATGGGAGATTTCTAACATTTCCTGATGAAAAGACCAGAGTTAAATGGAAAATTTGGACATCAAACAGAATGTTCAAGAGATACATGAAAAAGTAAAAAAAGAAATGACAAAGAAAAAAACTGCTATCCAGTAAGATGAAACTGGCTATATATCCAAGAAAGATTTTCATAACTCTTGAGAAATGTAGCTCTATTAGAGAGAATATACACTTATTCAGAAGTGATAGACACAACTTTTCTGTGACTCAGATAGAATGATTTAACAACAATAATTCCTCAAAAAGGGAGACAGTAAGGAGATCGGAGGATGGAGGATATTGAATGGGGTAAATCTCATTACATCAAGAGGGGCAAAAGGCCTATTGTAAAAGAGGGGAAGAAAGGAGGTGGCTAGAACCACTTGAATCTTCATCTCATCAGACTTGGCTTAAAGTTAACTTACACACTCTCAGTTATGTTAAGAAACTTACCTTACCTTTCAAATATTAAAAGGGTGAAAAGGAGAGGGAAAGAAAGGGAGGGGGAGAAAAAGGGGAACTAAAAGAAGAAAGGGAAGAAGGGGAAAAGGGAAAGAGGAAAGAAAGGGGAGGGGAGTTGATAATAGGAGGGCAAAGACACTGAAGGTGACAGAATTCAGAAAAAACACTGGGATATATGGATAAAGGGAAAAAGGGGGAAATACAAACAGGAGGAAGCTAGCATGGAGGGCAATAAAGAGAGAGTAATTATAATTTTGAATGTGAATTGAATGAATGCTCCCTTAAAAAATAAGTGAATAGCAGAATGTATTAAAAACCAGAATCCTACAATGTGCTGCTTACAAGAAACTCATTTGAATCATAGAGATACATATAGAGTAAAGGTAAAACATCGGAGCAAAATATGTTTTCCTTCAACTGAAGTGAAAAAAGCAAGGGTAGCAAACCTTATCTCAGACAAAGCAGTTGCAAAATTATATAGCATTGAAAGAGATAAGGAAGGAAACTATATCCTCCTAAAAGGTACCATAGACAATAACATAATTTCAATACTAAATTTGTATGCACCCAATGCTATAGCATCCAAATTTTTAGAGGAGAAGTTGAAGGAGTTAAAGGAAGACATAGACTGCAAAGCTCTACTGGTGGGAGACCTCAACTCAGATTTATATAAATCTAATCATAAAATAAACAAGAAGGAAGTTAAGGAGGTAAAAAGATTGTTAGGAAACTTAGATATGAAAGACTTATGGAGGAAATTGAATGGGGATAGAAAGTAATATACTTTTTTTCCTGCAGTACATGGCACTCACACAAAAATTGGCCATGTACTAGGGCATAAAAACCTAATGATCAATTATAGAAAGGCAGAAAGAGTGAATACATCTTTCTCAAATCATAATGCAATAAAAATCATATACATTATTTGGGCCAGGGAGATATAGACCCAGAACTAATTGGAAACTAATAGCCTCATTTTAAAGAATGAGTGATTCAAGAAACAAATTATAGAAAGAATTAATTATTTCTTCCTAGATAATGACAACAATGAAACTACATACCAAAATCTATGGGATACACTCAAGTCATTGTAAATGTAAACTACCTCATCAGCAAAACCATTGACCTCAAGAACAGACAAAGAAGGGACAACCTGAGAATTATAGGCCTTCCTGAAATCATTGAAGGGGGGGGGGAAAGAACAAATTAAAAGCACCAATTAAATACCAAATTAGAAATTCTAAAAATTAAAGGTGAAATTAATAAAATTGAAAGCAAGAAAACTATTGAACTAATAAATAAAACCAGGAGCTGGTTTCATGAAAAAAACAAATAGAATTGATAAACCTTTGGCAAGTTTGATTTAAAAAAATGAAAGCAGAAAATGAAATTGCTAGTATCATAAATGGAAAAAAGGTGAACTCACAACAAATGAGGAGGATATTAAAATAATAATTAGGAATTATTTTGCCCAACTCTATGCCAACAAATTTGACAATCCAAGTGAAATGGATGTATATTTACAAAAATATAAATTGCCCAGATTAAATGAAGAAAATATTAAAAATCTAATTAACCCTATCTCAGAACAAGAAATTCAAAAGCCATTATTGAAATCCCTAAGAAAAAAATTTCCAGGGACAGATGGAATCACAAGTGAATTATATCAAACATTTTAAAACTATTAGTTCCAATTCCATATCTATTTTTTGGAAAAATATGTGTCTTCCTAACTCTTTCTATGACACCAATATGATGCTGAAACCTAAACCAGGAAGAGTTAAAACAGAGAAAGAAAATTATGGACCTATCTCCCTGATGAATATAGATGCAAAAATCATAAATAAAATCTTAGCAAAATAATTGCAACAATTTATCACTACAATAATACATTATGATCAAATAGGATTTATTGCAGGAGTGTAGGATTGGTTCAACATTAGGAAAACTTAATATAATTAATTATATCAATAATAAACCTATTAGAAATTATATGATCATATCAATAGATGCTGAAAGGGGCAGCTAGGTGGTGCAGTAAATAGAGCACCTGCCCTGGAGTCAGGAGTACCTGACTTCAAATCTAGCCTCAGCCACTTAACAATTACCTAGCTATGTGACCTTAGGAAAATCACTTGACCAATTGCCTTGCAAAAAAAATAGATGCTGAAAAAGCTTTTGACAAAATACAGTACCCATTCCTACTAAAACCATGAGAGAGTGTAGGAATAAATGAATTGTTCCTCAGAAAAATTAGCAGTATCTATCTGAAATCATCAACAAGCATTATATGAAATGGGAATAGGGCATTCCCAATAAGATTAGGGATGAAACAAGGATGCCCATTATCACCACTACTATTCAATATTGTATTAGAAATGTTAGCTTCAGCAATAAGAGAAGAAAAAGAAATTGAAGGAATTAGAATTGGGAAGGAAGAAACAAAACTCTCACTCTTTGCCAATAACATGGTGGTATACCTAGAGAATCCCAAAAAATCATCTAAAAAACTACTAGAAATAATTAGCAATTTTACCAAAGTAGCAGGATAAAAAATAAACCCTCAGGAATCCTCAACATTTCTATATATGACTAGCAAGATAGAGCAAAAAGAGCTAGAAAGAGAAATCCCATTTAAAGTAACCTCAGACAATATGAAATACCTGGGAGTCTACCTGCCAAGGCAGACTCAAAAACTTTTTGAAAACAATTACAAAACATTTCTCACACAAATAAAATTAGATTTAAATAACTGGGCAAACATCAACTGCTCATGGATAGGTTAAACTAATATAATAAACATGACAATTCTACCAAAACTAAACTACTTGTTTAGTGCCCTACCAATGAAAATTCTAAAAAATTGCTTTAATACATTACAAAAAGTTGTAAGTAAATTTATATGGAGAAATAAAGAGTCAATAATTTCCAGGGATTCAATGAAAAAAAGTATAAAAGGAGGTAGCCTAGCCTTACAAGATCTCAAATTATATTATAAAGTATTCGTCATCAAAACTGTATTGGTTAAGAAATAGCATGGTGGATCAGTGGAATAGACTAGGTGCAATAGCAGGAAATGGTCATAGTAATCTGCTGTTTGATAAACCCAAAGAATCTAGGTATTGGGATTAAAACTCTCTCTTCAATAAAAACTGTTGGGAAAATTGGAAGTTAGTATGGAAGAAACCTAGATTAGTCCAACACCTCACACCCTATACCAAGATAAAATCAAAATGGAGACAGGAATTAGACATAAAAAACAATATTATAAGCAAACTATAAGATCAAGTAGTTTAGCTGTCAGATCTATGGAAATGGAAACAGTTTATGACCAAGGAAGACATGGAGAACATCATTAAAAACAAACTAGATAATTTTGATTACATTAAATTAAAAAAAAAATTTGCACAAATAAAACCACTGTAACCAAGATCAAAAGAAATGCAGTAAATTGGGAAACAATATTTACAACTAGTATTTCTGACAAAGGACTCATTTCCAAAATATATAAAGAACTGAGTCAAATTTTCAAAAAGAACAAGCCCTTCCCCAATTGACAAATGGTCAAAGGATATGCAAAGACAATTTACAGTTGAGGAAATCAAATCAATCTATATTCATATGAAAAATTACTCTAAATCATTATTTATTAGAAAAATTCAGATTAAAGCATCTCTGAGATACCACCTCATACCTCACACCTGTCAGACTGGACAATATGACCAGAAAGGACAATGATCAATGTAGGAAATGATGTGGGAAATCTGGGACAATATGACCTGTGTTCACTGGGAGCTGTGAACTTATACAACCTTTCTAGAGAGCAATTTGGAATTATGCCCAAGGGGCAACAAAAATGTGCATACCCTTGATCCAGCAATACCACTACCGGGTCTATACCCTGAAGAGAAAAGGTAAAAACATCACTTGTACAAAAATATTCATAGCAGCCCTGTTTGTGGTGGCAAAGAACTGGAAATCAAGTAAATGTCCTTCAATTGGGGAATGGCTTAGCAAACTGGTATATGTGTGTCATGGAACACTATTGTTCTATTAGAAACTAGGAGGGATATTAATTCAGGAAATCCTGGAAGGGTTTGTATGAACTGATGCTGAGCAAGATGAGCAGAACCAGAAGAACATTGTACATGCTAAGAGCAACATGGGGGTGATGATCAACCTTGATGGGCTTGCTCATTCCTTCAGTGCAACAATCAGGGACAATATTGGGCTATCTGCAATGGACAATACCATCTGTATCCAGAAAAAGAATTGTGCAGTTTGACCACAGACCAAAGACTATTACCTTTAAGTCAGAAAAAAAATTATCTTATTATGTAATTTTGCTATCTCATAAACTTTACTGAAATCAATGTATACCATGGAAACAATGTAAAGACTAGCAGAGTGCCTTCTGCAGGGGGTGGGGAGAGGGAAACAAAAATGGGGGATAAATTGTAAACCTCAAAATAAATAAAATCTTTCTAAAAAAAGATGGAGAAAACAATAATAATAATAATACAGATTAAGTTAAAAATTGAGACACAGATTTGGAAAATCAGCTGGTAAAATATTAAATGTTAAAAATACAGTACCCCAGTTCCCTTGATTATTATCATATTTCAAATATAGAAATTAAACTGTTATACTTAATTTATTTTTTAAATTAATTTAAATAATAATGAAATATTACATGGTGACATAAATAACATATTAATGCAAACTATTTTCCAAAACAAAAAATAGTTAGAAAAGTAGCATGGTTTTACATGTTTTTTGTAAATCTTCTTAAATCTGGATTAATAGAAGACAGCCATATTCTCCTAACTGCTTGTTCATTCTATCTGTTGTGATACGTTGTTTTGTTGAAGTATATGAAGAAAATGTTACCTTATACAGATAAGTATAGGAGGATTTTCATAGATTCTTTAGGTAACTGGAAATAATTTTCTTTAATACTATACCAAAACTTGACCCAAGAAAATGACTACCATAATGTATATAATAATAACATTAAATGAAAATGAAACCCAAGTCAAAAAACTGAAGAACAATCTTTTATGTAATTAACAAATTTTATATTATAACATAATTATATTATAAATTTATTAGGTTATTTTGCTAAGCTACTTTTCAGGGAATATACTTTGTCATATTTTTCCTTGTATTTTTGTTAGAATGCTTCTGTGTAACCTTAGTTTAAAAGTAGACTTATGAGTAAAATGTAAATAAAAATATATAATTATAACCATAATAAAATCTAGGAAGAACTGGTTGAATGAAGAATGAATAACTTAGAAAAAAATTTAGAAAGTATACAACTCCCTGAAAATTAGAATGGAATAGAGCAAAAAGAAATCAATGACTCCATTGGTTATCTCATAAAAAACAATCCCCAAATTAAACTTTATAAGAATGTCAAAAGCAAAATTCAGAGTTACTATTTCAAAATGAAAATAAAAATTGAAAGTATCCGGGAAGAAAGAATGCATGCACTGGAGAACCAGTAGGGATCATACAAGATTTGGTAGCAATTACCATAAAGATGAGAAAATCTTTGAAAATATTCTAGCAGAAGGCTAGAAATAAAATCTTATAACAACAAATATCTTACTTTGAATTAGAGTGCTTATGTTATAATAAAATTATCTTTTAAAAAGAAGAGAGAATTATCAGTCTTTCTTGTGTCAGAAAAAAATATAGCTGATTATATAGTCGATTGAAATATGATGCCAAAATTCTAAAAAGATAAATATATTTGAAGAATTGTAATGGACTAAATTATGTAGTGTTAGATTTCAAAAAGGGGGAGAAGAGGCAACTCTCTATTCAAAACCCTACTGTCTTCAAAGATCATTAAGAAAATTAAATACACCAAAATACTAAGAGACCTTTTTTTTAATATACTAATGATCTTAGAAGAAAGAAATGGGACTGTAAAAAAATAATGTACTAGGGAAGAAATAAAGGAGGGAAACTTATTATATCTTTTAATTGGTATACACAAAAGGAAAACAAACATAATAAAGGGACAGACATAACATAAAACTCACTTTTATTTGAATTCAGCATAAAAGGGCTGGATAAACACACACGCACCTACATGGAATTTAGGGTAATACATCATTAAATTCAATTGAGAAATAGGGATAAATAAAGAAAGCATTTTCAGAGGAATAAGTAATAAGAAAGAATAGTTATAAGTGGCAATATATAAGCAACAACATATAAACCACAAAACAGGGGTGGGGGGGACTATCCTTAACTCTAAAGAGTAGTTTGTAAAGTGTTATCTAAAAGGAAAGAAAGTGTAAGAATCAGTAATTATGTTTGAGGGAAAGAGAAGAGCATCAGTGAAGTAAAGCGAATGACTTCAATTACATATTACTAAGTTTAATCACATTCTTTTTCTTTCATTCATCATTCTCATTTTCTTCATAAAGAATGGGAAAAGCAAAGGGAAAGAAAAGAATAGATAATATGACAGATGAAAATACACAATTGCCAATCATAAACATGAAAGTAAAAATAAAACTTATTAGAATAGAAAGATTAATCAGAAAGCAAAGACCAATAATGTTAGATAAGTAATATTATAGTATTTAAAAGATTTACAATTATTGTTATTTACAAAGCAGATAGATAACACAGTGACCACCTTCCTGAGTTCAAATCTAGCTTCAGTCATTTACTAGCTCTGTAATTCTAGGCAAGTCACTTTACTGTTCTCTCTGTGTCTTTATAAAATGAGTTGGAATAGTATCTCTATTCCACTCTTGCTACTCTGCCATGAAATAAATCCAAATGTAGTTCACAAGAAAAAGGTTTGAAAGATAAAAATTCACATGGCTTTGAAATGAAGGATTGAGCACAATATTAAATACACTTTAGATGAATTTTAAAAAGTAGGTGTACCAAGCTCACTAAAAAATAGAAATATGAAATAAATAGGGAAATCACATTATACACAAATGCATCATAGAGGATAAAATAATATCAATAGATAATGTCTACACAAATGTCATAGCATCTAACTCTTTGGTAGAAAAGTTGATCAAATTACCTGGATTAATAGAAGATGAAACTATAATATTTGGGAACTTCAAGGAATTGCTTTCCCTTTAATCTTGGGTAAGCATTAGGAAAAAAGAAAGGAAGATGTTTAAGACCTGACTAAAATGTTGAAATGTAATATATGAAAATCTCTAGAGACTATTGAATAGAAATAGAAAAAATATAGATATCCCCAGCTGTGCATAAAACCATTATAAAAATTGACCAGAGGCTTGGTACTAAAAACCATAAATACAAAGCTTCCTAGAATCTGGGATATCAGTGGCAAACCTCAGAAAGGAAAGAGCAATTTAGCTAATCTTCATGATTGGAAGTGGAGAGGAAGAGGAGAGACCTACTGGGTCTGGGTCTGCCTGCCTTCTCACCATTCCTTCTTTCCTGACCTCCATTTGCATACTAGTCTTTTAATTTTTGCAGAATTAAGATACTCTGGATCCCTAAAAATTTTATTTGTTCTTAAGAGCATTCAATAAGTATTTCCTTAGGAGGCAGAACCAAGATGGGACAGTAAAGGCAGGGACTTGCCTGAGTTCTCCCCCAAACCTCTCCAAATATCTTTAAATAATGATTTTTAACCAAATTCTGTGACAGAACTTACAAAATGACCAAGTTATTGATAAGTATATGGTTTTTTTTTCATTTATTAGGGCAGTTAGAAAGATCATATGCAGACAAGGCACTGGTGGGAGTTGAAAATGAAGGGCAAATTTATTCAATAATTGGAGTTAAGCTCATATGAACTTTCTCATTTATATGAGCTGTTAGAAGGAGCATATATAGATAGAACATAGGAAGGAGTGGAATATAATGGTATGATGTGGTAAAGGGATGGAGTCAATGGGCTATGGGGGAAAGTACTGGGAGGAAGGAAAAGGAGATGAAGAAGAAGCTGAGAGATTTCACATAAGAGTCAAGAAAAAGCTTTTTCAATGGAATGGAGCGGGGAAGGTAAGGGGGAATGAGTGAGCCTTCATTCTTATTGGAAATGGCTCAGGGAGGAAATGACATATACACTTAATAGGGTGAGAAAAATCTATCTTACCCTGGAGAAGGATAGGAGAAAAGGGATGGGATGGATTGTGGGAAGGGATGGGGGGAATAGGTGATAGGAGAGGGAAGATCGTGGGAGATGGTACTCAGATTCAAAACACATTTTGACAGGTCCAGGATGAAAGGAGAGAGAATAGAATAAATGAGAATGGGGAGAAATAGATTGGAGGTACAGCTAGTAATAGCAACTGAGGAAAAAATATTGGAGCAACTTTTCTGGTGGACTTATGATAAAGAAAGCAACACACCCCAGAGACAGAGCCATTGAAATCTGAACACAGACTGAAGTACAATTTTTTTTCTCTCTCTCTCTATTCTTGAGGTTTCTCATCTTCTTGGGGGTGAGGGAGGGGGATTATGTTTATCCTTATGTTTACTCTTATAACATTCAATTTACATCAATGTATGGCATGGAAACAATGTAGAGACTGTCAGACAGCCTTCTGTGGGGGTGGGGAGGGAAGGGAGGAGGGGGGAAATTGTAGAATTCAGAGCCTTGCAAAAAATGATGGGTAGATATTACTATTGTATATAATTGCAAAACAAATGAAATGTTAAAATGAGGGGGGAAATGGATTTAAGGAGTGAGAGAAGAATGTCCTGGGAGAAAAGAGGAGATAGAATGGGCTAAGTTATTTCATATAAAAGAGGTAATAAAAATCTTTTGCAATGGAATGGAAAAGAGGAAAGGTGAGGGGGAGTGAGTGAGTGAGGCTTAATCTCACTAAAATCAGCTCAAAAAGGGAATAGCATACATAGTCAATTGGGTATAGAAATCTATCCCTCCTAGAGGAAAGTAGGAGGGAAAGGTAATTGGGGAGAGGTGATAAAAGGAAGGAAAGATTGTTGGAGGGAAGTCAGATGCAAAACACTTTTGAAGATGGATAGAATGAAAGGAGAGAGAAAGGATAGAATAAATGGGTGTGGAGAAAAATGGGATGAAGGGAAATACTGTTGCCATCAGTAACAAACAGAGAATGGAGTCAAATTTGTAACAAATAAAAGCCATTTCCCCAGTTGATAATGATCAAAGGATACTAACAGTTTTCAGATGAAGTTATGAATGCTATCTCTGACCATAATAAAGTAAAAAAATGTCCCTAACTCACTGTTGGAGAAACAACTGACAAACAATTCTGAGGGCCTATCATACCTATTGGATTGAGTAATAGAATAGAAAGGGAAAATGACCAATATTAGAAGGGATATAGGGGGAAATGAGACTTTAAAATCCTGTTGAATGAACTGTGAAATAATTCAAAAATTCTGTATACAATTTGGAGCTATTCCCAAAGGGCTATAAAACGATGCCTAATTCTTTGACCTAGCAATGCCACTACCAGATCTATATTCCAGAAGAGATGAAAACCAGGAAGGAAAAGGACTTATATGTATAAGGATATTTATAACAGTTCTTTTCTTGTGTCAAGGAACTGGAAATTGATGGTATGCCCATCAATTTTGGAATGGTTGAACAAATTGTTGTATGTGATTATGATGGGATAACTATTCTGCTCCAAGAGATGATGAACAGGATGCTCTCAGTAAAACCTGGAAAGACTTGCATGAGCAGATGCAATGAGATATGTACTATATACAAAGTAAAAGCAACATGAAGGATGATCAGTTATGAGTAGCTTAATCTTTTCTAAGCAATGCTGTGACCCAAAACAACTCTGAATGATTTCTTATAAAGAATGCTATTCATCCCCCCAAAGACAGAGTTGATGGTGTCTTAATACAGATTGAAGCACACATTTTTTTTAACTTCATTTTTCTTATGGTTTCTCTTTTTTATCAGGGAGGGTTAGGCTTACTTTCTCACATGACTATTATGGCAATATTTTGTGTGACTACATTTTTAATCTATATCAAATAACTTGTTTTCTCAATGAGGGGAATTAAGATCTGAAAGAAGGGAGAGAAGTTGAAATTCAAAATTTTAAAAATGAATGTTAAATCTTGTTTTCATATATAAGTTTTTATATATAACAGTTATACATAACAAGCAAATTAAAAAATTAAAAATAAAGTCACCCTCATAATAAATATACATAAATCCCACAAAACAAATTCTCATATTGGCCACATCAAAAAATGCATGTCTTTTTATTTATTTTAAAATTTAAATAAAAAAATTAAATCTATTCACTTTGGCTCTGTTTCATCTTTAGTTCTCTGGTTTCTCAGTTTATTACATTATCAGTTATATGTCTACAATTTTTCAAAGTAACTTTTCTCTATAATGAAAATTTTCAAATTGTACAAAGTCTGTTCATTTCTTTCCATATCAGTCAATAGAAAATTTAATATCCTCTGAAATTAGCAATTCATTCTCTCTTGTTGTACTACATTTCATTATACTCATATAACACAATTTGCTTAGCCATTTTCCTGTTGGAGTACACTCTTTTAGTTCCAGTTTTTGGTTATCACAAGAAAAATTGCTATAAATATTTTTGTTTGTTTCTTTGCTTTTGTGAGGCAGTAGGGTAAAGTGACTTGGCCAAGGTCACACAGCTAGTTAATTATTAAGTGTCTGAGGCCAGATCTGAACTCAGGCCCTCCTGACTCCTGAGTTGGTGATCTATCCACCTAGCTCCCCCTTTAAATGTTTTTATACTTATAAATCCTTTTTTCTTATTCTTTGATCTCTTTGATGTATAAATATTATAGCTATGTCAAAGAGTATGCATAATTTATTAAGTTCATGGTTATGCTTCCAAATTACTTTCCAGACATATTGGACCAAAACAGTTTAACCACTAATGCACTAAAGTGACTATTTTCTATCTTTTTAATTTTTTTTAAAAAATTAACTTATGGAATAAAATAAATATTTTCATAATTTATTACAACAAAAAAGATTGTACATGAATTACAACAAAATTATCATAATGTTTTTTTTTCTTTTTCTTCCCTCTCCTCTCTGCCCCAGAATTGGTTCCTATTAGACACACACACATCCATATACATCCATATACACACATACATACATGCATACATACATATTTTAAGTTATTCTAAAATGCTTCTATTGATCAGTTCTTTCTCTGCATGCAGATAGCATCTTTCTTCACAAATGCATAGATAAAAATAGATAAAAATAAATTATTTCCTTATAGTCATTCATAAACAACACTGCAGTTATTGTTTGATTTTGCTCAATTCATTCTTCATTATTTCATATATGTCTTTCCATGTTTTGTTTTTCTAAAATCATTGACCTCATCATTTCTTATAGCACAGTAGTAATCCATCACAATTATATACCATAATTTGTTCACTCATTCACAAATTAATTGAAATCTCCACAATTTCCAGTTCTTTGACATCATAAAGAGAGCTGCTACAAACATGTAAGTTCTTTTCTTTTTCTCTATTTATCTTTGGAAATAGATCAAGTAGTGTTATTGCTGGATTAAAAAGTTAAGTTTTAATTTAATATCACTTCTGACACAATTCCACATTGCTCTTCAAAATATTTGGACCATTTTACAAATCTACAAACAATGAAACAGGATCCAAATCTTTCACATCCTCACCAACATTTGTCACTTTCTCCTTCTATCATTTTAACCAATCTGACAGAAATAAAATGATATCTCAAGGTTATTTTAATCTACGTTTGTCTAATCGATAATGTTTAGAGCAATTTTATGACTGTATATTTTAAAATTTCTTCATTAAAATATTTTCATATCCTTTGACCATTTATCAATTTGGTAATTGATTGTAGATTTGACAAAGTTCTAATCATTATTGTTAATTTCCCTCCATCTTATTTTTAATTCATCATTTTCCTTCTCAGTCTCTCTTTTTATCCTCTTCCATGTTTAGGGCAGATAGGTGGCAAAGTAGATAGAACACCAGTCCTGGAGTCAGGAGAATGGGAATTCAAATCCAATCTCACACATTTGATGCTTACTACTCGTGTGACCTTGGGCAAGTCATTTAACCCTGATTGCCTGATTTGTATCTGACCCCCGGACACAGATGGCTCTGGAGGAGAAAGTAAGGCAGGTAATTTAGTGTAGTACCCCCTCATTCAAATCTAATTTATGTCCTTGTCATGGCATCATCTCCCTGATTTCATGATCTTCTTTGAGAATGAAGGACAAACATCATCATCATCATCATCATCATCATCATCATCATCATCATCATCATCTTTTCCCCTCTTATTCCTTGTTTTATCCAACTCTCTAATATACCTTCCCTTATCTTCTCCTCTAACCCTCTAATTTTATAAAAGTCCTACCCCAACCTTAACACCCCCCCAGTTTTCTCATCTCTAGAAGTTCAGAAGACTCATAAACTTCTTAAATTCTCTTCAACATTTATCATTTTCCTATTTTTCTTATATTTTCCAATCTGATAAGTGTGAAGAGGAACTTCAGAATTGTAACTTGAATTTCTCCAATTAGTGATTTGGAACACTTTTTCATGTGGTTGTTGATAGTTGTTTCCTTTAAAAACTACCTATTCATATTAACTAACCACGTATCAATTGGGAAATGATTCTTGTTGTAGAACTGAACCTATTCCTTTTATGTCTTGAATACAAGAATTTTATCATAGTAATTTCATGCAGATTTTTACAATTTATTATTTCCTTTCTAATTATAATATAATTGATTTCATCCTGTAAAAGTTTTTAAAGATATAATATGTTATTTTATTTTATATAATCCTCTCTAGTTTTTAATTAGTGATGAGCTCTTTCCTTATCCATAGATATGAAAGGTGTTTTCTTCTCTGTTTTATATATATAGTTATGTAGTCATATAGAACTTTTCTTACATGATGTGAGATGTTATATATGCCTAATTTCTGTCAAATTGCTTTCCAATTTTCCCAGCAGATTTTTATTAGATTGTGAGTTTCTACCCCAACTGTTTTGATCAAGGAGTTTATTAAAATCATGGTTCTATATTCATTTGGTTTTGTATATTATATACTTAATATGTTCCACCAAGCAACTCCTTTATTTTTTGTTGGAACACAATCATTTTAATAATTACTCCTTTGAATTTAATTTGAGATCTAGTACACAATGATTCCCTTCCTCATAATTCTATGTTTTTTCTAAGTAGATAATTATTCTATTTTTTCCATAATTTTGTTTTTATATGCTTGAATTTATTTCCTTAAGTTCTTGTTGTTGTTTCATTTCTATAACCAGTATTGCTAGCCTTCCATCAAAATATAGTGATAGTGATCAACCATATTTTCCCTCTGATCTCATTGGAAATGCCTCTAGCACATATACACCCTGAGGTAATTTACCAAACTTCTACTTTCATGAACTAAGGAAGTCACTAAAATAAAGTTGTTATATATCTCTCTTTGGATTCTAGGAATAAACCTGAGAGGTTGTTGATTTTCTTTCTTATTACTATAACTCATGAACCTTTAAGGGTGTGCTTCCCCTTTGTGACAATCTGTTGACATAATCTAGTTAGTCTTATTGAGCTTTAAGTAAAGGAAGATTATGTATCAATTAAGAAAAGCTGGTATAAAATATCTTCCCCTATCTCCTATATGTATGGAATACTTTGCCACAAGTACATATAGAGTCTAAAGAAAAGTAGACTAAAGCATAGAGAGTACATGTGGCAAAATGGCAATTCAGGCCTCCTGAGAACCTTTTGCTAGTTTCCTTAAGAATCTTGCTTTAATTATGGTGGAGCTTTGGGAATTATATACACAAATAAACAACATCTCTATAGAATGACCCTTTACAAGCATGGTTCTCTTGAGATCCATCAAAATTACCCAAGGAATATTCTCTTTTTAAAAAAAAATTAATTCACTATTACAAATCCCCTTTTCACATATGCACACACAGACACATACACACACATCTGTCAGTCTGTAAGGCTTACACCTAAGCTATATGATCTGCAATATTAACTCCAAAGTTCATAATGTGCTGAGCTATATTCTTTAGGTTCCTTGCTAGCCAATGATGAATATCTGCTCTTTCTCTTGTCTGTCTTCTCACAGCACTCTGTCCTGGTGTGCTAATCTATCATTGATTTTTCTATGAAACTTCATGTCATATTATAAAGGTGAACACAACTTGCATAGAACAAAGAGCAGTGAACTTTCAGAACAAACTATGTCAGTTCATCTTGGCTCCAGATAATTGTCTCCAGAACAACTTAGCATCAAGGTCCATCCCTGAAAGCCTAGAGAAAACTAGAAAACTTTTGTCTTTCTCTTCCTTTTCTCTCCTCTCTTTGTCTCTTTTTATTTCACTGTCTTTATCTCCATAGGTTTATTTCATTGTCTTATTCTCCATAGGTCTCTATTTCTATCTGTCTTTGTCTCTCATCACACAAATAAAATAAAATAATGTAGAATTTTAAAAAAGAAAGAAAAGCATAGCTGAAGTAGAAGAACCATTTATCATTCATAACATGCTTTATTTTTTTAAGATCTTGCTAAGTCATTTTTAATTTTTCTCCTCCTCCTCAAAGCTCATGGAGCATTTCACAATTTACAAAGATCTTTCCACACAAGAACCCCATGAGATAAGTAATGCAAGTATTATTACCTTCCCACACACACTCACTCACAGTGGTAAAGAAACAGATTTAGAAAATAAAAATAGCTTTTTGAATTAGAAAGTGGATAGCAGTGGCTCAAATTAAGGTCTTCTAAACTTGGATTCAATATTTCTTCAACTAAGATGCTTGAAATTTAATATTGACTTTACATTAAAATGTAAAACAGACGTATCAAGTTGAAGTTTTTCTCTTGCTATCATGATCCAAAGATGAACAAATTGGTTCTCCAAAACTGAGAATTCTATAAAGGATTTTTGAAATATGAACATTTCCTTAGTGCCAAAGAAAAATAACGATATAAAAAACTTCAGGCAGGCTCTAGGGAATGAAGGAGGGTGGGATAGTAGCTACTAAAGCTGGGAACAAAAGAGAAAATGGCCAACATCAAAGAAAAACTCCAACTCAGGGACTAGTTTGATTCTAAAATGCCCAATATCTTGAGCCATCTGAGTGTGTTAAGGTGCCATTGTCAGAAAGAAATGGTATTGTTATTTGTTTTTAGTTAATAATGGTGAAAACTATGTTTCATGGGGAAAATGCTAGTATATAAACATTTTTCCCGTTTCTTTGATCTCTTTTGGATTTCATTGTGGGGAAAAAACCTGGAAACTTAGCAGATTTCAAATAATTGGGGAATAGTTGAATAAGCTTTGGTACATCACTATTATGGGGTACTATTTTACTATAAAAATAAAGAAATTATTTCAAAAAGACATGGAAAGACTTTAGAAACCAATTCAGCTTTAAATTATCATAATTAAAAACCTTAGAACAATACAACAAAAAGAAAAATTTTGAGGACTTTCATGAAGTGATAAAGAATGAAATGAATAGAAACTAGAAAACAATTGAAGACAGGAAGACTTGAGTTCATATCAGATATAAAATACTAGCTAAGTGGCATAAGCTGGATTAGTACACATTGGAGAAGGAAATGACAAACTAATTCAGAATCTTTAGCTAGAAAACCCCTCAGATAAAACTCCTTTGTGTCATGTAGAGTTGTACATCACCCAACAACAGGAACAACAATAACATACATAAAACCAAGCACATTTGAAAGTGATAAGATCCATCATCAGAGCAATCATTCATGATTCCAGTGGACTGATGATGAAATAATCTAGAAGTAATAGGTTTATGGAATATATATTATATATATATATATATATATATATATATATATATATATATTATATGTGTGTTTGTGTGTATGTGTGTGTATATGATTATGTCTTTGCGAATAACCACTTTGTTTTGTTTGACTATGCATACTTCATATGGAAATTTGATGTTTTTCTTTTTCTCCCCAATGAGTGTAAAGAAGAAAAAAGATTCCTGTCACTTTTAAATAATAGGGGGGGGGGATGTTCTATAAGAATGAGCTATTTCATAAATTTTTAGATTTAGTCAATTTACTATTAGTTCATATTTGATTGTTTCAGTTGTTACAAGAAATATCTCCAGAATTAGGAGTAATCTACAAATATCTGTATTATTAAAAAACAAATCACTTCAATAAAAATGAAAGTATTAAAATGCTAGGTCTGAAATCAGATTTTTCCTGTATGACTTAATATTATTATGATTTTAATTTCTCTGAATGGCAGTTTCCTCGACTATAAAATGAGGGGTTTGGACTGCAGACTGAGACCATATACTGACCTATGTCCTGTGATTCATATCTTTATTTGTCTTATTGATAACAAACAACAAAAACAAGAATTATGTCTTAATTATTAGTATAATTATCATTTCAATAGTGCTTTAAAGTTTGCAAAGCATTTCACATAAGAGATCTCATTTGATCCTAGAGCAGATATGCAATATAGGATCAGTTTACTTTACAAATCACTGAACCTGAGTGTTCTCAACTAGTGGTTGGAATATATATTCATATGTATACATGTATGCATATCCATATATAGGTCTATATTAAAGACAATATTATTTTTCTCATATATGCAGTAGTTATGTTGTATGGATTAATGGAAGCCAAGAAAATGGAAATCTCTGATTCTCTTTTGATTTGAATTAGCCTCAATCCCCTCTAATTAATTATCTATACATATATATTTTTTCCAGGAGCAACTCATTCACATCTTATGTAACTTTGTTACAATTCCATAGTCATAGATTTTATCCTTTATACTTATTATAAGATGTAAACTTTGTAAGGGATGGGCAAAAATGGAATTGAGAATGAGGTTGAAGTAATGGAAATTCTTTCCTAGCACTGGATTCAAAGTGCACACCCTGATGACAAAGAGTCAGATGTGTAGTCCTTGCATGTGAAGAAAAGTAGATTTGTTTTCTTTGCGATGTGCTTTGAGGTCCTTATTTTACAAAAACCTATATTACTATAATTTCTATTTCTTTATATTTATATTACTATAATTTCTTCATTTCTGGAATATTAGTGCTTTTGATCATTTTTTAAATGTGAATCACTGTCTACTCTTAACTTGCTCTCCTTTTTAGTGAGTTCAGTATCCATAATCCTTGACTAAAGTCTGTAATCTGGTATTTTATAGCTTAAATAATAACCTTGATGGGTTCTTTGACTTATCCAATCAGTCACCTTCCTCTCATTTATTTAATTTGGAAAAAAAGCCTACTAAAATTATTAGAAAAGTACCTTTCCTTGTCCCTGAAACTTTTATTTCTTGGACATTCCTCAGAATCATCTCAAATCTTTTCCAAACACTAATTCTTCTTCCTGAGGATCCAGTTACATCATCTTCACCTGTACTGACTCAGTAAAAATGTTTTACCTGCGGGCAGCTAGGTAGCACAGTGAATAGAGCACCAGCCCTGGAGTCAGGAGTATCTGAGTTCAAATCTGACCTCAGACACTTAAAAAATTACATAGCTGTGTGGCGTTGGGCAAGCCACTTAACCCCATTGCCTTGCAAAAAATAAAAATAAAAAGTTTTACCTTGGCCAAAGAACCTCAGAAAGCTGTTCATGTACCCTTCTCCTAGACACAAGCCCTAGCTCTTCCAAAAAATTCTATTCTTAATTTTGTCTGATATCTTCCAAATCCTAGATTTGTTCCTACTTTTTAAGGCACCATCGGGTAACTCTTTTCAGGGAGGGGGGATAATTTAGGCTTGAAAAATAGTAAATTAAAAGATCATTTTTTTCATCCTGTAATTCTTCTGTAGGAGGGCAACCTGGTAAAATATGAAATGGAGAGGATTTTTTTCCTCCTCAAATTTAAGTAGCTCTACCATTTGACTAGTTTAAAATTACCTACATTACTTGACTTCTTGTCACCTTCATCTGATTACTTATCTCTGCAACCATAATGGACCTTGCTACCTCACTGAACAATCTAGGACCTCTATGCCCTTCTTATCTACTCTTTAACTGAATTCTCCTCTATATGTTATCTTCCCTTGCTGTTGATTGTTGTTACTGAAGTGTTTAGTATACTGACTGGTATGTGGTAAATGTTTTAAAAATGTTAGGTATTTAAAATAATAATTAGGATATTTTACTGTTATAATTATGTTGTAATAACAATTATATATTAACAGTATTAACAATAATAATAATAATTATTATTATTATAGCTTCAATTTACATAGTACTTACTATGTACCAGTCACTATGCTAAATATTTTACATTTATTATCTCATTTGATCCTTAATAACAACCCTGAAAGGTAGGTACTGTAATTATCCTCATTATATAAATAAGGAAACTAAGGCAGACAGGTTACTAGTTGGTCCAGAATCTCACACAATTATTAAGTTTATGAGGTCAAATTTGAATTCAGGACTTCTAGACTCCAAGTCTTGTACTCTATTCATTGCATCACCTACCTGTGAAGTCATTTAGAGTCATTCAATCATGTTCAGCTGACTCTTCAAGAACCCATTTGGGGTTTTCTTGCCAAAAATACTATAGAAGTTTTCCATTTACTTCTCCAGCTCATTTTACTGTTGATGAAACAGTCTTATGACCTGTTGAGGATTACACAGGTAATAAGTGTCTGGGGCCTGACTTAAACTCAGGTCTTCCTGCTTTCAACTCAGGTACTCTATCCATTCTACCATCTAGCTGCTATATTCTTTTACAAGTTGTATCCCTACCATTTAGCAAAGTACTTTGACTTATAGGGATAGTGATATGGACCAGAGACAGAAAATGAACCGATGATGTCATTAATAAAGGGAGATTATCAGATATAGAAACTCCCTCTATAGGGCCTTCAACATCTTTCTTAGCAAATGGTGCCTAAATTAGTGAAGTCAAATTCAAATGGAAACCAGGGTGCCTAGTTTATACATAAGGATCATTGTGGGTAGAATATAGACCTAGTTTTAAAATAATTCTAAGATTTTAAATATGTAGACTGGAAATATGGGGACCCTTTGATAGGCATAAAAAAAGTTTTGAAAAGGGGGAGAAATAGAACATTCAGTATTGAATCTAGTGAACTTAAGATGTCTCTAGGATATCAAGTTTAAAATATCCATTATCTAATTGATGATATGGGAATGAAGCTTAAAAAGTTAAATTTGTGATAGCTAATGAGGATAACAAGACAATGTAGAGGTAAATGAGGAGAAATCCCAGGAGAGAACCATGGAGTATATTCACAATTAGGAGGCATGATAAGGAGATCAAGAAAAACTATGTAGCTAGATAACTCAGAGAGAAGATGGTGGTCCAAAGAGGTACAAAAGAGTAAGTAATAAAAAAGCATCAGATTTTACAATTAAGAGACCTTTAATTTTAATTTCATAATTAGGAGAACAATTCAAGAATTTCAAAGATCATGACTCAATCAAAACATTTCTATCTAACATTCTTTAGGATTCTTTAGATAGAAATGTTTTAAGTCATGATCTTTGAATCTAGATTGCAAAGGTGCTTTAGAAATGTTCTTTCAATCATTTATAATAAACCCATGTGAACAAATAAATGGCCCTACCACCAGCACAGAATGCTTCACTAGGAAGAACAATTATTCTGAAGTAGAGGATTTATCAAATAGCAATTTCAATATTTACTAATTGTGTTAACATGCATGGTCACTGAAAAAGTTTTAATAAGCATTTATCATACACCAGGTAGGATACTAGACTATGAAGATACAAAGAAAAAATGGAAACTTTCCTTAACTTCAAGGTATATTCTATTGAAAGAGACTACATGTGATGCATAAATATGTGCAAATCAATAAGGTAAATTGAGGCAGGGAATTGAGACAGACTAGCAGGTGAGGAAGCATAAAAGTCTTCATATGAAAGGGAGCACTTGAACTAAAATTAGAAGAAAATTGAGGATTTTAAGAAATAGAAGTAAGAATGTAGTAACTTACAGGTATGGAAAGGCAGCTTATAGAAAGAAAAAGAAGATAATTATCATATGTTAGCAATAGAAAGAAGACCAGTTTACTTATACAGCAGAATACATGAAGTCCTAGAAGATAAGGTAGACTAGAACCAGGTTGAAATTTAATGTTCAGAGTAGCTTATATTTAAACTTTCAATTATAAGGGGGGTAGCTAGGTGGCACAGTAAATAGAGCACCAACCCTGGAATCAGGAGGACCTAAATTCAAATCTGACTTCAGGCAGTTACTGGCTATGAGAACTTGAGTAATTCAGTTAAGCCAAATTACCTTCAAAAATATCAGGGAGCCATTGGCATTTACTAAGTGGAGGAGTAACATTACCATTCCTGTACATTGGGATAATCATTTTTATAACAATGTGAAAAATAGAATGGGGAAGAACTTAAAGTAAGAATAGCATTTAAGATTAATCCAAGGATGATAAGAATTTGAATTTGGTTAGAGATGAGGGGAAGGATGTGGGAGATGTTGTAGAGATGAAATCAACAACACTTGACCATCAACTGATAAGGGAAAAAGATTGAAAAGTTAAGGATGACTCTGAAAATATAAACCTGGATGATTGAAAGAAGTATTCCTGACAAATAGAACAGTTAAAAAATAGGTTTATAAGAAAAGAAATTAATTTTATTTTGAACATGTAGATTTTAAAATTCTTATAAGATATTCAGTTCCAGATATCCAATAGACAGTCAATTACGTAGGAAGGAAAAATGATAAGAAAAAGCTAAGCTTGAATATATCAATTTGGAAGTCACTTATGTAGATAAAATAGTTAAACCTAAGAAAGTGGATGAGTTCACCATGAATAAGAGTATTGAGAGAACAACCAGGACAACTTAAAGGCACATTCACAGTTAGGGGGCATTATATGAATAAGAATCCTGAAACAGAGACTTAGAAGAAATAGCTAGAAATGTAGAAAAAAGAAATAAACAACCAGTGTCATAGAAATACAGAATGGAAAGAAATGGAATGTGCCCAGATTAACAAAAGAGGAAATAAATTACTTAAATAGCCCCATTTCAGAAAAAGAAGTTGAAGAGACCATCAATAAACTCCCTAAGAAAAAGTCTCCAGGTCCAAATGGGTTTACAAGTGAATTCTACCAAACATTAAAAGCATAATTAATTGCTCTTCTACATAAGCTATTAAAAAAATAGGAGAGGAAGATCTGCCAAACTCCTATTATGACACCAATATGGTGCTGATACCTAAACCAGGAATCACCAAATTAAGAAAATTATAGACCAAACTCCCTAATGAATATTGATGCAAAAATCCCAAGTAAAATTTTAGCAATTAGACTACATCAACTTATTACTAGGATAATACACATGATCAGGCAGGATTTATACCAGGTAGGCAGGGATGGTTCAATATTAGGAAAACACTCAGCATAATTAAACATCAACAGCAAAATCAACAGAAATCATATGATTATCTCAATAGATGCTGAAAAAACCTTTGATAAAATACAACATCCATTCCTATTAAAAAAAACACTAGGAAGTTTAGGAATAAACAGAGTTTTTCTTAAAATTATAAATAGTATCCATCTAAAATCCATCAACAAATATTATATCTAATGGGAATAAACTCAGAGCATTTCAACAAAATCAAGGGTGAAACAAGGATGCCCATTATCAGCATAATTATTCAATATAGTATTAGAAATGCTACCTATAGCAATAAGAGTAGAAAAAGAAATTGAAGGAATCAGAATAGGTAATGAGGAAGCAAAACTTTCACTCTTTGAAGAGGATATGATGGTATACTCAGAGAACCCTAGAAAATCATCTAAAAAACTCCTTGAAACAATTAAAAAATTCAGCAAAGTAGCATGATATAAAACAAATATATATAAATCTATATATGAACAACAAAACCCAAGAGAAAGAGATAGAAGAAGAAATTCTATTTAAAATAACTATAGGCAACATTAAATACATGTAAATCCACCTGTCAAGACAAACCCTGAAACTGTATGAACACAATTATAAAGCACTCCTCACCCAAATAAAGTCAGTTCTAAATAATTGGGAAAATGTCAAATGCTCATGGATAGGTTGAGCTAATATAACAAAAATGACAATTCTACCTAAATTAAATTATTTATTCAGTGCCTTACCAATCAAACTACCAAATGACTACTTTACTGAACTAGAAAAAATAATACAAAATTCATCTAGAACAATAAAAAGGCAAGAATAGCAAGGGAACTGATAAAAATAAATGTAAATGAAGGTGGCCTAGCTCCACCAGATCTAAAATCACACTATAAATAGGCAGTCAACAAAAATTCCTGATATGGTTAGGAAATAGAGTAATAGATCAATGGATTAGAATAGGTTTATGACTACAGCAAGCCACTATTTGACAAATCCGAAGATATCAGCTTCTGGGAATAGAATTCACTATTTGACAAAAATTATTGGGAAAACTGGAAAAAAGTATGCCAGAAACTAGGCATAGACCCACATCTCAACCCTATACCAAAATAAGGTCAAAATGGGTACAGGATTTAGACATAAAGAACGATACCAGAGATAAATTAATAGACCAAGAAATACACTATCAGATCTATGGAAAGGGGATAAATTTATGACCAAACAAGAATTGGAGCCCATAATAACTACAAAAATGAATGATTCTGATTATGTTAAATTAAAAAGGTTTTGCACTAATAAATTCAATGCTGCCAAAATTAGAAGGAAAGCAGAAAGCTGGGAAATAATCATCAAAATTAGTAGTTCTGACAAAGATCTAATTTCTAAAATATGTAGAGAATTGCTTCAAATTTATAAGGTCACAAGTCATTCGCCAATTGATAAATGGTCAAATGATATGAACAGATAATTTTCAAATGAAGACATTAAAGCTATATATAATCATATTAAAATGCTCCAAATAATTATTGATTAGAAAAATACAAATTAAAACAATAATGAGGTATCATCTCACACCGATAAGATTGGCCAAGATGAGAAAAAGGGAAAATGATCAATGTTGAAGAGGTTGTGGGAGGATTGGTACATTGATGCATTGCTGGTGGAGTTGTGAACAAATCCAACCTTTCTGAATAGCAATATGGAACTACGCCCAAAGAGCAATAAAACTGTTCATATCCTTTGACCCATCAATTTCAATTCTAGGCATATATCCAAAAGACATTATAAAAAAGGGAAAAGCCCTACATGTTCCAAAATATTCATAGCAGTCCTTTTTGTAGTAGCAAAGAATTGGAAGTTGAGGGGATACCCATCAATTGGGGAATGACTAAATAAGTTATGATACATGAATACCATGGAACTTTTGTTTTATAAGAAACCATAAATGGTCGGACCTTAGAGAAGCATGGAATGAGTTACAGGATCTGATGTTCTGTGAAGGGAGGAAAACCAAAAAGACATTGAATACATTAACAACAACATTGTGATTTGATCAACCTTGATGGAAGCAGCTCCTCTCAGCATTCAGAGAGCTAGGACAACTGTTTTAGACTAGCTATGGCCTATGTTATCCCTATCCAGAGTAAGAAAAACAAAATAAAATAAAATACATATACCCCAAAAAATCCCTTGAAAATCTGATGAGCACTTTATAAAAATTCTCTTTTATGTATCTCTTTCTCTTAATCCAAATGCCTCATACCAAAAATAACTAATAATGTAAACATGTTTATCAAAATATGTACATACAATGCTAACTTGCCACTGAGGGGAGGAGGGTGGGGTCAGAGGGTGGAAGGAAATTTTGTAACTTAAAAATGTACTTGTGCACATGGATCAAGTTAAATAAATAAAAATAATAAAAAAGTGAAAAGTAAATTCTGATCTTCAAAAAAATGGAAAGAAATGGGATAGGAATAACCAATTATTTCAACCCTACTTTGTCTTTGACACTGTGCTAAATAATTTTAAAGAAAAATGTCATGTGACACACGTGGTATTAGTATTCCCATTTCTAATTGAGACTGAGGTAAGCAGAGATTAAGTTATCTGTCTATCAACATATTACTTGCAACTGTCTGACACCAACTCTTCTTGACTTCAGGTCTAGTTCTATATCCAACAGATACAACAGCACCAGATGCCTGGAAAGAATATCCAAGAGGAGAGGGTGGTCAACAAAATCAAATGTTTTATACAGGTAAAGAAGAATGAGATTTGAGACAAGACCATTATATTTGGAAATTAAGAGATAATTGGTAAGTTTAATGACATCAGTTTCCTTTTCTGAAAAATGAGATTGGTCTAAGTGTATTGTTAATTCTCTTCAAGTTCTAAATCTATGCCCCAGTGATGCTATTTCCTTCTTACTCTTGCTTAAATAATGAAATAAAATTATCAGTCTCCACTGTTTCTTCAAATTCAAAGATCCTATTTGCTGACTTGTTTATAAATCTGCATTACCACAATTAATATTTCTCCACATTAAATATTAGATGGGTACAGCCTAAATCACCATGACCAGCAATTAACCAGGTCATTAGTAGTATACAGGTAGAATCTTAATGACAATGTTTCAGGAAAGGGATGCTAGGGAGGAGAGTTCTTCATGAGGTGAATAGAGGATCTCTTCAATGTCCCTTCCATCCATAAGATCCTATATATCCATATGGAGTAGCTGCTCTATAATAAATGGTTTGAAAAAATAAGAATTGGAGAAGCAAATTTCCAAAGGAATTGAGTATACATATGTTAATATGGAAAACTTTTA
The DNA here is from genome assembly GCF_037893015.1 of Macrotis lagotis. NCBI lineage: Eukaryota > Metazoa > Chordata > Mammalia > Peramelemorphia > Peramelidae > Macrotis > Macrotis lagotis. The sequence continues at coordinate 625,505,878 of NC_133658.1, forward strand.
TTAAGGAAGTCACATGTTAAGGATACCAGAAAAAAGCAAAATAGTTCTTGATCCCAAGAACTTACAGATTAATTGAGATGGAAAGTTGAAAGGAGACAAAATGCACACAGTGATGTACAAAGATCATTTGTACAGGATAAGCTGGAGATAATCAATTGAGATACTTGTATTAAAGGAGTTTGGGAAATACTTCTTGGTGAATTTTGTATTTTAGCTGGGATTTACAGGAAACCAAGGAAGCAAGAAGATAGAGATGAAGAGGAGAGCTTTTCAGGCATAGGGACAGCCAATGAAAATTCAAGCACTTGGAAATTGGAGTATGTACTTGAGAAATAGCAAGGAGGTCATTATTATCACAGAGTATGTAAACAGGAGAAAAATATAAGAAAACTGGAAAGGTAAGACATCATCTAGTCTTCTCTTGAAGATCTCCAATGAGAGGGAGTCCACTTAAAGATGACTACTTAGAACAGAAGATGGCTGACCCAGTTACCCCACATTTTTCCAGGTAAAACCTAAAATTCATACCAAACTGAATAATGATCAATAAATGTAATCAGAAACTATAATTAGTGACATCTTCCATGTTAAAATTATACAAAAAGTTAGACAGAATACTAGAGGCAGTAAGAAAAGGAACCCCCAACAAAAACAATGCCAGCACAAATAACCAAACCAGTAGCATCGGGGAGTGACCAGAGTCAAGTTAGAAAAATGCAAAGCTTGGCCAAAAAGAGGGTTCCCTAAAGAGATCCCCAGAGTAAGGATCTTAGAAGTCCTGGTTTAATGATAGTAGCCTATGTAGTAGAGCAGCATTTAAACCAGGACACTTGAGACCCAACGGCTTTGAAGTATCACTCTGCCTTGACCTAACTTAGATGGTCCCTGAAGATTCAGCATTCTAAAATTCAAAGATCTCAGAGACCCTAGTCTCAGGAGTTAGAGATTAGTATAGGTCCCAGATGATCCAGGTTGAGGGCAAATATCTTACTCAGACCTGGTGCAGGGGGTAATGACTTGTCCTGATATAAATCTCCCATCCAGAAACTAGAGCTGAAGAAATGAGTGAACAAAAGAAGACTTGGATTTCTACTAAAAATATATGTCTAGTATCCTCCCCAAAGAAGGAAAGCATAATTCCATTAGGAAATAAAGAGATTCAAAGGGGGGAAATTCAATTTTTCACAAGTTATACTTGCATAACTAGGGAATATATAAATAATGAAATAAAAATTATATAGGAAAGATTTTGTACGATAATGAATATTTTAATCTGATAATAAATATCACAGAAAGATATAAACTTACCCATATCACAGATTCCCTTAAAACTGTTAGTCAAATAGAAATCAGTGACATAATGATGCAAAAATGAATATTTGAACAACATCAAAAGGTTAAAAAAATACCAGAAAGACTAAGAACTGACAGAAAAAGCAACTAGTATAGAAAGCAGACTAAGGAATTTTAATTTATCAAATGTTGGACTCCGATACAATGAAAAAAAAAATGCCTGGACACTATATTTAAGAAATAAAAATTGAGGGAGTATTAGGACTTTAATGTATATCTGGTGGAGTTGTGAACTGATCCAACTATTCTGGAGAGCAATATGGAACTGTGCCCAAAGAGCAAAAAAAAAAAACTGATCATATCCTTTGATACAGAAATTCCAATACTAGGCCTATATCCAGAAGAAATAATAAAAAATGGGGAAGGTCCCACATATTCCAAAATTGAAAATCAGCTCTTACTGTAGTGATAAAGAATTGGAAATTGGGGAATGTTTATCAATTGTGGAATGGTTAAACAAGTTATGGTATATGAATGTTATGGAATATTATTGTTCTATAAGAAACCATAAATGGTTGGACTTTAGAGAAGCATGGAATGACTTACAGCATCTGAGGATGAGCAAAGGAGCAGAAACAAGACAACATTCTACATATTAACAACAACATTTGTGAATTGATCAACCTTGATGGGTGCAGCTCATCTCAGTAGGTCAGAGAGCTAGGACAACTTTATTAGACCCACTATGGACAGTGCTATCCTCATCCAGAGTAAGGAAAACAAAACAAAACAAAAAACCTTTTATAATTTGATGAATACTACATTCACTTTTTAAAAAATTTCTCTTATTTTTTCTTTTCCTTAATCTTAATTCTTCATATCAAAAATGACTAATCTGTAAGAATGTTTAACACAAATGTGTATTTAAAATATTTACCTGACTGTTCACTGGTGAGGGGAGGGGGATGGCAAGGGATGATGGAAGGAAATTATGTAGCATAAATATATATATGTATATATATATATATATATATATATATATGTATGAATGTTGAAAAACTTTTATAACATGTATTTAGAAAAATAAAATATCAATAAAAAAGAAATCAAATTAAATTGCCCAGATTTGTTAGGTCCACAAAGCAAAATGAAAGGAGGAAAGATCTACCAATCATTTTCTGAAAGGATCCACAAAAAGAAAGTCTTCCCCAAAAATCATATCCAAAATTTAGAGCTTTTATAAGAAAAAAAAATAGTGCAAAAAAAAAAACCAAGATTGTAATCAATTTAGCAGCTACCACTATATTGGAGTGGAGGGTTTGGAATTTGGTATTGAAAATTCAAAGGACCAAATCTTACAACCCAAAACATCTTACCTGTAAAATGAAATAAATCAAATTAAAGAGTGAAACAGGTAAGAATAGGAGAGTGGAGCTTAACAGGGAGGATGACACTGAAGAGGAATTAACTAAAAGCAAAATAAACTTCCTGATCATGGTGAGGATTAGAAAGAAAGAAAAAATAAAGCAAAAACTAGACTCTAAAGGGTTACTTTAAATCTCCTTTTAGACAATTGAGGAATAACTGAGAAAAAAGTACTGTATTGATGTAATGGAATATTAATAGAGCATAAGAAAAATCAACTTCAGAGAATCCTGAATGGTATGAACTTACATAGAGTAAAATGAACAGAGCCAAGAAAAGTTTGTACAAGAATGCTGTTCCTTGCATATACGTACATATATGTGTATGTGTGTATGTGTGTGTATATATATATGTATGTATGTATGTATGTATGTATGTATATATATATATGTATGGATCATTGAAAAAAGGAAATCTACCATGGTAAAAAAGCATAATTTTCATGTAAAATAAAATAGGAAATAAATAGTACATTTCTATACTATACTATTTCTATACTATTATTCTATACAATAATTATTCATTATAATTATTATATTATATAGATTATATAGATATATTATTTATAATATACTATTATTCTAGTATAGTATAGTATAGAAATAATAATAATAATAATGGAAAATAAAAGAAAATAGAAAGTCGTTGCTTAAAATATAATCTTGATTTCATGTTCTGCTGTATATAAATAAATGTTTTAGTGGCATATAAATTCAGAACAAAACTTAAATTTAAAAAGAGACAAACTTGAAGTTAATAAGACTTGCAATCAAATACTGCCTTTAGACCTCTCCTAGCTTTATGACTGGGAAAACTTCTTTCTGTCTTAGCTTTCTTATATATGAAAGGGTGACAAACAATATCTTTAATGATTATGTAAAGTGCTATATTATATTAGATATTATTATTATTAACCCCTACACTATAGGAGGAATATCATAACCCCATCCACTATGCAAGTTTCCTTAAAAGATTTTCAGACCTTCTTCAAGACTACTTGGTTGGCTCAAAAGACTAAAAATTTAGACTGTTTGATATTGCTTCCTCATTGCATGAGTACAAAACCAGGGATGAAATACCTCCAAGGTCATTTTAATGCTTAGATCACAATGTAACTACACTCAGCTGAATTAACTTATAGTATCCTCCGTTCCAAACCTTGTTGAATATCATTTTGCTATTATTAAGTAAATCTCTCTGTTTCTGGGAATGTTTGTGTGTCTGACTCTGAATCTGTATGTCCATTTTTTTCTCTCTCTATATATAAAACAGTCTCTGTCTATGTCTCTGTCTCTCTGTCTCTCTGTGTAGGTGACTGTCTCTGTCTCTGTGTGGATGTGTGTCTCTATCTCAATTGAGCTTCATTCTGTTCTTGTTTTCTTCCAGTATGAAGTAAAAACTCTTTGACTTCCGGCCAAGATGGTGGAGAGAATACAGGCACAGTTCTAAAGTCTCCAGATCTTTCCCCATCTATCATATGAAAAAACCTCTTAAAAGAAATATGAACCACAAAATACAGAAAGAAAAGCCAGGAGAAAGAACATTTATCTCAGGATTTGTCTCCTGCAGCAGCACTGGGCGAATTCGGACAGGTGAGTCTGGGGGCAGAGAGTGGATCAACCCCACATCAGCCAGATTAGCAGCTGGATTGGAGCCAGGGAGTCTGAGGGCGCAAGAGCCAGACCTGCTGGATCACCAGTGGGGCTAGACGGCAGGGGCTTGAGTCAACTAGGGAACAGGGGCATGCTGGCCCTCTGGAGCTTGCCAACAGGGCTGGGGGGAGAGCTCTGGTGCAGGATAGCTGCAGACACACCATCCCTGGGCTCCTCTGGTCTGAGGAACTCTGAGTCCACTCCTCCATTGCTGCTGAGGTCTCTTCAGAAAACAAACAATAGCAGACTACTTCTGCCCCAAGCACAGGTGTGTGAGCAGAAGAACCAGCCCTGCTGACAATAGGAAGAGGAAAGACTTTACCCCAGGGTAAAGCCCACCATTGATAGAAGGCAAAAAGACTCATTAGCTCCAACCCCTCCCTTCAAGCTAAGGGAGAAGGCCTCAATCAAGGTCACAGACACTCCAGAGAAAACAACCAGCACCTCCTACTGGCCAGCCAGAGAATTTGCACTCAGTGAGTAAAGCCTCTAGTGATCCCAAGCCCCTGTGAACCAGCCCCTCCCCCAACTCAAGGTCTTAGCAAAATGAAGAAGGGTAAACAGAAAGATGGATCCATAGAAAAATTCTTGGAAGGGTATGACCCTAACTCAGAGAGACCTAGAAACTCTGAGGAGAATACGACCTGGTCTTCAATACAGAAAGACTTCCTTGAAGAAATAAGGAAGGAGTTTAAAAATCAACTGGAATATTTGGAAGAGACAAGTAATACCTTGCAACAAGAAAACAAATCCTTAAAAAATACAATTGGACAAATACAAAATGAGAATAAATCTCCCAAGTGAAAACTTTTGATTTGAGTCCAACATGACTCAGAACATCCTAAAACAGCTCATTCCTTTGTTGGTTAGTTTTACTAGGTTGTTTTTCCTTATTTCAAGGACAAATTTGCTTCTCTGTAAATGATACTCCTAATTCTGTCTTTTAAGTTTCAAGCTCTCTTCACCATGACAGCCCTCTAAGAAACCAAAAACAGTCATATCCCACATCAGTATCACTCTTCCAGGATAAACATCCCATTTTCCTTAGAACCATTTCCCTATGGCATAAACTAGAGGAGATGCAACATGCTAGTTAGCTCCCCTGCACAACCCCACTTAATCAAAGTCCTTTCTAAAGTGTGACTGGACCCAAAAGCTTCATATGTGATCCAACCAGAAGACCTATCATCTCTCTGTTCCTAGACATCATGCTTCTCTTTGAAGTGAGTTACAAGGTGCTTACAGTAAAAAAGTAATATACTTCACTCTGTCTTGCCTACACAATTTTGTGCATGTATTCTTATCATAAAAGGGAAACATTTTATAAATAATTAAGCCTTTTGCATTACATATAGCTATGTTGTTGCTGTTCAGTCATTTTTCAGTTTTGTCCCACTCTTTATGACCCCATTTGATGTTTTCTTGGAAGAAATATTGGAGTGGTTTGCTATTATCTTCTCCAGCTAATTTTTTTTAACAGGTGAAGAACCAAGGCAAACAGAGTTAAGTGACTTGCCCAGGATCATATACCTAGTAAATGTATGAGGTCAGATTTCAATTTAGAAAGAAGAGTTTTTCTGACTCCAATTTCTATTCTTTTCACTGTGTATCACCTATACCACTGGTCAAATCCTTTGCATATTGCAACTGATACATAATATACCTCTCTGACTAGAAAATGGGAAGTCTATAATATAGCACTTTGATTATAATTGTCTCTAGACACCAATATTACAATGGATATGTAGAAAGAGCTTCTACTTTATAAAATCCAGAAGATAGAACTCACCAAGGAGGCACTGAGATGTATTCTCAACACATAATGCTTCCCATCATTTCAGAGGATTCAGAAAAATGCAATTCTTTTTAAAAGGATCTTTTAATCACTAGTACCTGCAAACTCATTCTTTTAGCGTCCTTTTAGAACTAGGTAAGGTTATTTCATGTTAACTGCACAATTAACTCATGTCATCAATGAAACTTTTTCATTTGAATTAGGTCCCCCGTTTCTATAAAATGAGAATTTTCCTCATTTGCTGAAGTCTTCCAATTACTTTCCAAGTTGAATTAGGAGTGCACTAAACTTTTATTTCCAGAGAAATGAGTTCAAATTGAGGTCACCAATGTAAATGAGTTAAGTGATCTCACCCTAGTCTTTAAAGGTGTCAGAAAAGTTGTATCTATTTCAGTTTTATTTTAAAATAAAACACAAAGAACAAACAACAACAACAAAAAGTGCATAAATGCTAAGTCATTTCAGCTCAGTTTCCAGCACTCACTGTTGTAAACTTATTTAGGATTAAATCTGATGGTATACCTTAGATTCCCTGGTATTCAAGAGAAGTGAGCAGTTAATTGAAAAGTAGAAAAACCAAAGTCCTGAAGTGCCTATACCCAATGTAGGTCTACATCAGTGTGATTGTGATTAATAGGAATAGGTCATTTAGAATCAGATTTCTTTATTGGGAGAGTTCAGTAAAGTGAAGATCAGTAATGCTTCACTGGGAAGAGATTGAGAGAGATATGATTTTTTATTCCTCTCCATATATGTGTATAATGTACAGATATATCTATGCATACATATATCTTATATATGTGTGTGTGTGTGTGTGTGTGTGTGTGTGTGTGTGTGTGTGTGTGTAGTGAGAGAGATGGACAGAAAAACAGAGACACAGAGAAACAAAGACAAAGAGAGTGTGTGAAAAATTTGGAAACAATAATATTCCTTGCGTATTACCCATGTAATCTCACTATAAATCAATTCCCTGAAAGGAAAATTTTTAAAGTTCATGGAAACCTTTATACCTGTAGAATGAATGGGACTGGTTACTTAGTATTTAAAAGAATTTAATAAGTTTTATTTACTTCAATTTATTTAAAAAAGAAACAAAGGATAAAAGCTATTGTTCCTTTTTTTTAGGGAAAGATAGCAAGCATTATTGGTCAGACAAGCTGGCGGAGAACTCTGAGCTGAAAATGGATAAGGTTATTTTAAGGATTGAGTTAACCAGCTCACGCTGCAAGGATAGACTACTCCCCAAATCAGACAAACCATGTATGGATTAGGTCAACCAACTGTATCTGGATGAGAGAAACCATTGGACCAGCTTGAGGTTAGAGGTAATAGTTAGGTTGTCTTTCAGAAGGGCAAATGACACCTATACTCTCTTTCTCAATGCATAAAGATTTCTGTACCACCTTGCCCTTTGGCAGGAGAAGGGGATTTCACTAATCACTCTATGCAGAAGCTACATCATAGTCAAAACAGGAATCCTCTGAGCCAGGAAGGAGGAGGTGCCATGCTATCTCCTCAGAGAAGATGGGGGAACTCCATAGAAGTCTGGATCACAACCTCCTCAAAACTTAATTGATATTGCTGACAAGGTAAGAGTCTTGGTACTAGTAAGAAGGCCCTGGTCTTGGTTACTGGCCTCCCTAAGCAATCTTAGGATCATATATTTCTGTAAGGTGGCATGTCATAGAGGATGCAGAGCTAGTCTTGAAGTCAGGAAGAAGTTTGTGGAGACATGTAACTTCATTCGACTAGATGATCTTCTAAGACTATAAATTGTTTTCCTGTGTTGTTAGAAGAAGTTTTCTCCCCTGAGAGTGCCCTATGTCAATGAAGTCCAATTATACATTTCATATGCCTATCTCTCTCATGGATTTAGAAGTGGAAAAGGTCCCATAAGAATATTTAAATCAGTCCTGTCATTTTATAGAAGAAGAAACCAAGGCTCAGTGTGATTAAGTGACTTGAAAACATCACCTAGGTAGCAAGTTTCAATGTCAAGGGCAGGATTTGTACCTGTGTTCTGGCTCGACAATTACTGCTCTCTCTACTGTATCACAGATAACTTGACTTTTTAGGCTTTAGTCAGTGCCAGAGTTTTAATAATCAGCTATTTTTGTCAGTAATAATCAAGCGCAACCAATGTGGAGTATAAGTGCTTCAATGCACTATTTTTCCCCCGAAGTCTTTTCACATTTGTGTTCCATATATTTGTTTCTAGTTCACAGAAAAAGTATCTCCTGATAAGTTGTCACTGAATCAGCTTCACATATAGCATTTTTTTAAAAATCATATTTATATAATCCTAATGGAGCTAAAAACTTCTGGGGTGAAATATTTGGTGTTAGAATTCTGAGACTAAAGCAAGTTTATTGCATCTCTCTAAGAGTAAGGTTAACCATTAAAATTATTTCCTAATTCTTTTGTTTGATTCAGAAAATATTATAATCTATGTGTTAGCTCTAGGTGGTGATAAATTTGGTTACAAATAATAGACAGTCAATAAATATTTGTTAATTAGTTAATTGGTTAAACAAAATAGAAAACATTTGGCAATTTTCAGAGAATGCCTTCAAAATGCAGGATCTTTCAGCTAGCTCAATCATTGAAAGATCCTTCCTTACAGAGGGACAGATGTCTAGAGAGTTCTTAGAATGACAACTTTAAGGATAATGAATTCATTGTGTATAGTAGGATCACAAGTACCATTTACAACACTCCCCTTAAAAAAATATTTCAGAAATTGCTCATGCACTCAGAATCTTTTCCAAAACAAAGTGAACTCACTGCTGTGATGGTGAACATTTGTTATTGTCATAGCAGAAGGTAAACTATTTTCATAAATATGCAAATATCTCCTACTGGGCCTCTGTAATATTTCCAACAACTCTGCTGCAGCGTCTGTCTGTTTTGAATCTGATGATGGTAAAAAGAAGTATAAAGTGCAGGCCTTGAAGCATAGGAAATTCCACAATTAGAACACAGTATGGGGGGGTTGTAGGGAGGGAGGGAGAACTGCCATGATAAGAGGTACAAAGATAACATGCTTAATTTGATCTTTCTACAAGTGTGAAGACATCTATAAACTACATAGCTTTTTTCCCTGTAGAATGAAATGATGTGCGATAAGAAATATCCCTTATTTTATTATTAAATTATTTAATCTCTTCAATGTTTTGAAACTGGAGAAAAGCTGTTGCTTTTCAGATATGCGAAGCCCTGGGGATTGTTTTAAAGGCAGACATAGTAAGTGGCATGATCTTACAATGAAGCCCCTTTGTTTATACACATTTCTCCCACAAACACCTGAAATTCCACCATTAACTTGGGTTAAGTATTATACTGTTCTCTGTTTCCAATAAAATAAAAGCAAAATATTCCCCAAAATACATATTTATTCAATAATACTATAATGTAAAATAATTTATCCTCCATCTTTGGTAGGAGACAATATATTGTTGTTGGGGGAACAGAAAGGGTAAAGTGATAATGACAGGATTTGAGAGGACACCTCAAGAGAAAGCTTCAGCTCTAAATAAAAATTTTTTTGAGTTGACAATTTTGTTCCCAGTGAGTTTGGATTATTTTAAACAAATTACCTGGACAGCTATGATAGGGAGAAAAAATTGCTTCTAGTCTCTTTCTTTCTTTCTTTCTTGTGGGGGTTGCAAGGCAATTGGGTTAAGTGACTTGCCCAAGGTCACACAGCTAGGCAATTATTTTTAAGTGTCTGAGGCTGGTTTTGAACTAAGGTCCTCCTGACTCCAGAACCAGTGCTCTATCCACTGTGCCACCTACCTGCCCCTACTAATCTCTTTTTGTATTATTTGGGTATTTGTGCTGTGCCCCCTTCCCCCCCCAAAAAAAAATTAAAAGAAGAATAGTATTATGGAATCCACACATTTACCTTCATGGAAGGACACTATTTTAGACATTCATTTAAATTGAATTGTTCTGTCATTCTCCAATAGATGAGCATCTTTTTAAACTTCCATTTCTTTACTTTGCAGAAAAAGTGTTGTTTTAAAGTTGTTGAACATATATGACCTTTTGAGCTCTTTGGGATAAAGTAGCAGTGTTGCTGGGTTGGGTCACAGTTCCAAATTATTTTCCAGAATGGCCAGACTAGTCCACACCTTCTGTAATAGTACATCAGTAACCTATCTAAAGTACAACTAAGTATTACAGTGCATGACATTCTAGACCTGGAGTTAAGAAGATGAGAGTTCAAAACCAACCTCAAACACTTATCAACTATATGAACTTAAACAATCACTTAATTTTGCTTATCACCCACCTTCCTGGATTGTGTGAAGATTCAAATAGCACAGTGCTTCACAAAGTGGGTCCAATATAAATTAGTATTTTCTTTTCCCCTATTTTCCCCATAGCCTTTAGGATTGGCCAGTTTCCTTTTTAGTAATTTTTTTTTAATCTGAAGTGTATGAGGTAAAGTATCAGAGAAGTTCTAATTTATATTTCTCTAATGATTAATGATTCATAGCATTTCTTCATGTGGCTATTTATAGTTTTGATTTCTTCTTCTTAAAACTACCTTTTTTATATCTTTGCATCATTTATCAATTGGAGAATGACTCAAATTCTTATAAATTTCAGACAATTCCTTATATATTTTAAATGAGATCTTTAGCAGAGGAGCTTGCTTCTAATTTTAACTATGTTGGTTTAGTTTGTACAAAAAAAAATAAATTTCAGTTAAAGTAAAATTACCCATTTTACCTTCTGTGATTCTCTCTATTTTCTTGTTTGGTCATGATGTCTTCTCCTATGTGAAGATCTGACAGAAATCTTCCTTATTCTTTTTTTTAATGTCACCTTCCATATTTAAGTCATGTACCCATTTTGTATCCTATCTTGATATATATGTTGTAGAACATTATCTTATATCTACTTTCTGTTAGACTTTAATTTTCTAGAGTTTTGTTGAGTAGTTAGTTCTTAATCCAAAGATTCTGAGATATTGAGCTCATTTATTTCTGTATATTAGTACCTAAACTCTTCCATTAATTCACTGCTTTATAGTGGTGGGTGGTAAGTTATGTATGATCCTCACTATTGATCCTGAATTTTTTTTCTTTCTGATTGTTTGTGTTATTATTTTTCTCAACTGGATACTTGGATTTAAGCTAATTAATTAATTAATTACTGAGAATTTTTATTTTAGGATTGTCTGCAGGACAGTGAATTCTTTCTATTTCTCTTTTGCCCTCTAGATCTAGGTTCTTTTTTTGGCAGTGACTTTCATTTATCCAATTATTCATTTTTAATACTATTTTATTTTATTTTTTCAATTACATGTAAAGAAAGTTTTCAACATTCATCTTTTTGTAAGTTTTTTCCTCCATTTCTTCCCTCTCTCCTCCCCATGACATAAGTAAGCTGATATAAGTTACACATATACAATCTGATTAACATATTTCCATATTAATCATGTTATAAAAGAAGAATCAGAACTAAAGAGAAAAAACATGGGAATAAAAGACATAAAACAACTTATAAAAAGTAAAAATAGGATGTTTTAGTTTGCATTCAGACTCCATAATTTTTCATCTGGATGTGAATGGCATTTTCCTTCACAAGTCTTTTAGAATTGTCCATTGCTCTGCTAAGAGGAGTGAATGAAGTCCATCATAGTTGGTCATTATATAATGCCACTATTAATACATATAAGTGTTCTCTTGGTTCTGCTCACTTCACTTAGCAATGGTTCATACAAGTCTTTTCAGGCTTTTCTGAAGTCCTCCCCCTGCCCCCACTGACTTCTTACAGAAGAGAAATACTTCATCACATTCATATACCATAGTTTGTTCAATCATTCCTCAACTGATGGGTATCCCCTTCAATAAATATTTTGTACATATTTTCTTGTTACTCTTTAATTATCTCTTTTTTACTTTTTCCAGGTCAGTTATTTTTGCTCTAAAATATCTTATTTTTACTTCCTTTTTTTAGTAAGCTTAGTTTCTCTTGTTTCAATCTGTTAATTCACTTTCCAAATCTTTCTAACAAAACTCCCTTATTTACCAATTGTTTCCTCTATTCTGGGGTGAAAATGGGGAATGCCTCTACTGAGTTTTTGCTCTCTTGGGTGCTTATATCACTTTCTCAGGCTATTGAGGGTTTTGTTATTTCAGGATTCCAAGCACCACTCATGTTACAGACTTGCAAATTGTTTTTATTCTAGACCTGCCCTTCTGGTCTGAGTTCTATAATTTTTTTTTTCAAAGAAAATTTCAGTTTTTTGTAAGATAGTCAGCTAGGTAATTATTAAGTGTCTGTGGCTGCATTTGAACTCAGGTCCCCTTGATTCCAGGGCTGGTACTCTATTCACTATGCCACCTTGCTGTCCCAAGTTCTACAAATTCTTGATGTTAGTTTGAATTAGTGTAATAATCCTAATATCTTTCCCATAGACTGCTACTAGAATCAGCCTCTCTCAAACTACTAGATTAGAGATGAGATCCAACTCTACTCCTTGGGTCATAGCCATGCACTTTATCCTTTACTTCTGAACTTATTTCTTTCTCAGTACTCAGACTACAGGTTGAAACTACTCCTTACTTCAGATCACCTCCAAGAACAGGTTCCCTCCTCAATCTGTCCTTCATCTTTCCCTTGGAACTGGATAGTGAATGAGAGAGCTCCTAATTGGTACCAATTCCCACATCCTGTCCAAAGTTAAGGTATTCCAGTGTGGGTCCTGAACCTCTTCTTGAATATTAGCATAGATTCAGAACTCTTTCAGTTGCTATGGGTTAGAATTCTTTGCTGGGCTAAGTTTCTGCTCAGATCATTTTAAGTCCACAGACGTCTTTATTTCTCCCTAGGCACAGCTAGATTTGAAAAATAACTCACTGTGATTCTTTTTCTCAGATTTTTCAATCAGGATTAGATTTCATACATTTTCTAGATCTTTGCAGAGGAAATATAGGGAAGAACTTGACTATTCTTCTAGCTATGCTACTTTCCTAACTAAGTCACTTTCTCCACCCATGTGAACAATTAACAGTTGCCAAATCTTGCCATTTCTATCATCTTTTATCCTTTTCTGTTCCCTTTTCTCTATACTCTAGTGAAGACTTTTAGTACCATGCACATGAATCACTGCATTAGTCATTTAATTGGTTTCTCTGCTTCCAATCTTTCCTCTCACCAAGATCTTCTGTAAGATCTTTGATCATCTCTCCTCTTCTTTTCCAATGGCTCCTTCCATACTACTTATAAACATGTTCAGAAATCTCTAGTCTCTAACCTCAAAGAAACCTTCATTTCAGTCAAGCATCCCATCATACAATAATATTCACTTATTCTTTTTTTCCATTCTAAGTCCTAGAAAAACTGACTGCTATCATTATCTCCATTTTCTCACTGTCACTTAGCCCCTAAAACTTAGTTTCCAACCTAATCATTCAGCTAAAAATGTTTTCCCTAGGTTACGAATAAGCTCCTGATTTCCAAATCTAATGACTTCTCAGTTCTTATCTTCTCTATAATTTAACACTATTGACTATATATACATATATATAAATACATATTAAATTGACATTTTCTCCTACTTGTTAATTCCTCTCTGCTTTCTTTAAAAACTATATATTTCCTCCCTTGATTTCTGTTTACTATTTCTTATTCTATCCTTCAATCACTCTTTCTTGGTCTCCTTTGCAGGATCTACCCTTTATGTGTGGACTTACCACAGGAATTTGTCTTGGGCCCCCTTCTCTTTTTCTCCATATATCCTCTTTCTTGGCAATTTCATTAGTCCCTAAGTGTTCAAATATCAACTCTCTGGAGATGATACATTTAACCTCAATTTTTTTCCTGATCCATCCTCACATCACCAAGTGACTATTAGATAAGTTTCCCATAAACATTTCAAATTCAACTTGCCTGATGCAGAATTCATTACATTGCCTCCAAAACCCTCTCATTGTCACAAGTTTGCTATCTCTATTTTTTTTGCAAGGCAATGGGATTAAGTGGCTTGCCCAAGACCACACAGCTAGATAATTATTAAATGTCTGAGGTCTGATTTGAACTCAGGTTTTCCTGACTCCAGTGCACCATCTAGTTGCCTGTGCTATCTCTATTGAGGTACCACTATCCTTCCAATCACCCATGAATGCAAAGTTAGAATTATCCTTAGACTTCTTCCTCCCCATCCCTCATATGCAATCAGTTTACAGGTCACTTTTCACTTCTATCACTGTCACTCCATTACATGACTACTTCCCTGATTTAAAGCCTCATCATCTGCTACCTGGACAAGTACACAAACAATTAGGTTTGTTTCCCAGCCTGTAGTTTCTCTTACGTACTACTGTTCCTAAGGCACAGTCTTACCATTTCATTGTCCTGCTCAGGAAGTTCCAATGACTCTCTTTTACCTTTATTATATAAAAAAAAAAACTGAATTCTTCTATTTGGCTTTTAAAACCTCTCAAAATCCAGATTCAGTCCACCTTTTCATGTTTATTGCACATTATTCCCTTTCATCCATTTTATGTTCCAGCTAAAACATCCTTGTAAATCACATTCCATCTCTCATTCCTCTGCTTTGGTACAATTTGTTCCCCATGAAATAATGGGGTCCTCAACTCAAGTGCCACCTCCCATAAAAATCCTTTTCTGAGTCCTTGAATTACTAATGCCCTCCCAACTAAATTTTTAAGAGTATATTTTGAAGTTAATTTTTTATGTTTCCCAAGTGAAGGTAAGCTCCTTGAACACAGATACTATTTTATTTTATTTTTCTACCCCCCCCCCCCCAGACCTACTTTGGCACATTGCCAATAGTTAACAATTGGATAGTGAATTCTATGTTACTATAAAGACCACATTGCCTTTAACACAAAATATTCCTTAGCCTGACTCGAATTTAAAGAGTTCCTCACTATGATTTGGATCAACTTTTCCAGCCTTATTTTGCCTCCATGAACTCTTTACTGTAGTCAAACAGGACTACTAATCATTCCCTAAACTCAGAGCCTTCAAACAGGTTGTTTTACATGCCTGGAAGACTTGTGTAAATGTCAAAATCTTTATTTTTCCTTCAAGACACAACTCAGATACCTTTTCTTTCATTGAACCTTGACAAATTTCATCCAGTCTAGTGTTATCTTCCTCCTTAATTTTCCTTTTATTATACTTATTTGTATCTCCTCTAGCTTTGAAGGTAATTTCTGTTTCTGTATTCATAGACTTAGAATATTATCTTAAAATAATATAGAGAATTAAGATTTAGAAGAAGCTTAATAAATATTATCTCACAAAAGAAAACACAGAGAAATTAAGTGATTTCTAGGGTCACATAGAAAATCATTTTGTGAATCAGAATTTGAACCTTGGTCTTCCTAACTCCAAGTTCAGAGATCTATATATACAATGCCACCCAGTTGCCTCATAGTTGCTTTCTTATATATCATAGGAACTTAATAAATATTTGTAGGATCACTATATTGTTGAATAGTTGATTCCTTTTTTGCTACATCCTGGTGGCCAAATCTCCACATATAAATCAATATGACTCAATTTTTTTCCAAAAGTCTGAAGATTACATGGTATACATTCATTTTCATTTTTTCCATGATTGTTTAGACTTTGCATCATATAGTTTAGCATGATGACTTCAGTGGTAGTATGTCTACATTTGACATTCTCCAATGTCCAGAGAGAAACATAATCAACAGGTAATTGAAAAGCATGGTCAGTGTCAATCTAGGTGACATCTAACCAAATGGCATTATCATCATGCTTCTGGTGCAATTTGGATAATTTCAGCCTATTTATAATTAGCTCCAGGTTGCAGGATACCCAGTTAGAATCATGTTATCACTTTAACAGATATGACCTTTCTCCATAATTCAATAAATTCAAATGTCATTCTAACAACAAAGTCTGCAAAGTTTTTCATAGTTCAAAAAATAAAGAGAAGCTTGTTTGTTTATCTATATCAGCATAATATTTTTTTCTTTTTTAAAAGGGAAGTATGGAAGGGAAAGAAATGATAACAAAGGGAACCTGGAATCAGTGGGAAACTTCATTTTCCTTAATTAGCATATTTAAGTGAAGCTTAGAAACTGCTCCTTCCCTGAAACATTGCATTTTATTAAAAGCTGTTTAGAGCTCATAACCATTCTGCTGATTTTCTCAAAACACGTTCTCCTTATAGGCCAGTGCTAAACTGTGCATATGAAATGAGCTCAGCTTAATGTCGTGTTAAAAGAGTTTGGTCTCCAGAGCTGTCTCTCTTCTTAATAATATGTAATCATACTCCATCTATTTAGTTTTCATTTAACTTGCCCCATGCAGGCAATGAATCCAGTTTAATTAAATGTGCCTTTAAATAGTCAACCAGCACTCGCTTGCACCTAGCCAGCCTCTATTCCATCCTTTTAGGACCCCCTCAAGATACAAAAGCCCAATAAAGAGAATATGGAAGATGTACATGTAATAATGCTGAGGAAGTCTGACATTTGCTCTGTAATTTAGTGAGCCCTGCAGTAGCTTCTGGGCACATTGTCACAGTGTAATGATGACAGCATGGTGCCCATTGGCTTCTGGGAGCTCCAGATCTGGAGAAGCTCTAATAAACAACTATCAGGTTAGCTGGGGACACTTTGGGGTGGTCACAGGCATGCAGATAAAGTCAACCCTCCTGAGAGAGTAAAGATTACTTTGTTATTTCCACAGAGGGAGGGTAGCCAAGACACTGCTTTGGCTGGACCAGAGCCTCCGGCTTTGTGCTCATTAGATTTGGGAATAAAACTAAACCTAAGGAATACACCTAGAAAGTCTTATCCATTTTAACTGCAGCAACAACACACATGTAGAGCTCCGGAACAATGCTTAGGTTTGAGAGTGGGTTGTTATCCATTCAATATCTACTAGGGAAAATTTCAACATTCCCACTGATTAGCTTCTATTACCAAATGACACTTTAGTAAAAAGCAAAAGGTAGTTAATTAAATGTTTACAGGTCCTTATAGAGATACATTCTTGGAGAGAAGACATAGTAGAGTAAATACATGTGACAACAATACATAAAGAAGAAGAGATTGTTTAAGGAACCTATGTAACCAGGTTACATGTGATTAGGACAAACTCTTTATTCTGGTGTTCTTTGCTTCTTCCATTAGGTAAATTGTTTTCTCCATGAAGCCTAGGTCCTCTGATACTCTATTCTCACTGAAACCCTGCTCTCTCTGCTAGAAATTTCTACCCCTGGATGCCTCTGCTATTGCTCTCTATTACCATCTGTTATTCTTCAGTTATTGGAGTGCCTCTTCCCAACCGGTGAAAGGGAGATTCTGCCAGTTCTGCTACCTTGATGGCCCCAAAGGAAATATTTAGCTCTTTTGTGATGTAAACCCCAATCAACCATACATAGCCAGCTAAGGAAATCCTTAGGCATCTTTAAATCTGTTTTTTCAACTGCTTTTTTTTCTTGCTGCAACTCATTTAATATAAATTCTTACCAGATTTTTATTCCATTTTATAGTTTGAAATTTCTTTTGGTTGATATTATATACCTAGGCCACTAGTTTGGGTTCCTTTCTAATTAATTTGGTTACTCTACTTCAAGAAACTATTAAAATTCTATCTGGAGCTGTAGCTCCAGATAGCTCTGGTGACCATGCAATCCACTCTGGAGCAAAAATGGATAAGGAGAGTTAGACTGTTAATCATTGTTCTAATTCCTGTTTTCCTTATGCCAATAGAAGTGCTGGTCTCTCTAAATATCCAAACATAGCCACGTGAATTCAGAATCTCTGGCATCAGTGCTTGTAGTATTTAAAATGAATAAAGTGAAAAGCTTTTACAGGTACTATTATTATCATTATAATAATGACAGCTTCTATTTAGCTAAACTCTTCCTCCTATTGAGGCTTAAAGAGTTAGGTACTTGTATTCAGAACCACAGGCAGTTGGGATTTGAACCAAAACTTCATGACTATAAATCTGGGCAACCAGATGGTGCCATGTGTTAGGGACTGTTGTGTGTGGGAATACTGTAAATCTTCATCACCTCATGCCCTTGAGCACCAGAATGTTGTTTTACTAAGTGCCACAGGAGTGGAAGTGGATCAGGGCCTGGGGAGGATATTTAAGGAGGATTTTGGTAAATAAATGGAGATCTTGCTGTAAAGATCTTGGTGTCTCTCTTGTCTCCCACTCCATCAAGGCTCACCTGGGGAAAGGATAAGGGAGTTCAGAAAGGGTCTCAATAAATGGCACCTGAACAGGAACATGAAGGCAGAGTTATCTAAGTGAAGTCCAGGATAAGGACCAGCAGATACAAGCAGCATCCAGGTGACATACTGAAGCAGAGGACTTCAGAAGTGGTAGCAGGTTTTGATTGTTATGGGCTAGAGGGGTTGATTTTAAGGAACATTGAGGAATCAGTGGGAAGTGGAGTCTCCCAGGCAGCATTGCAGGGGATGGAGCTTCTTCCTCAGCAGCAGTCCATACCAGCACCATGAGGGAGATGCAGAGGACCTCCATGCTATTCCTTTTGACTGCAGCTGCTGACCTGATTGCCTTAAGCACAACCTAAACCCCTAAACCTACAGGCAACTTTAGAGACTTCTTGTTGCTGACACAGACCCTGATGCAGACCCTGATGCAGACTCTGACAGCTATGACGAATTTCATTCCAGAAGCCACGAGTTTTACTTTCTAGTCTACAGCTGGGCCCATGGCCATTGCTCCGGCACCAGAGGGCTGTGAATTGAACACTAGCTGCACTTCCTATGTTAAGAGTAAAAATGTCACATGCTATTGGACAGTTTGCAATGGTGTTGGCTACTATTCAGAAAATGCAACAACTTCAAATTGTACTGTTGTTAACAACTCAAGTAACTGCAAATGCTCTCGCTCATTCTCTGCTGCTCCTCTGCAGAGGGAGGGGGGAGGAGAAGGGAAATCTTACTTTTTGGAATTTTGAAACTCAAGCCTATGTCTCCAAAAACTTATTTTAGAAATCAAGGGACCCCCATGCCTTCTTCCTGGATTGGGGAAGAGGCAGGGTTGATTGGGAAGCTTTGTGATCAATTAGTTAAGAAAAAAAGGGGAAGAAGACTTTCTTTCTTTCTGGCATTGGGGAAATTTAGATTTTGTCTTTTGAATGAAGCCTGTATCTGTATTTCTTGTATTTCTGTTGGCCAGTCTTAATTGGTTGTGTATGTATATGTGTGTTTAAACATCTATAGGGCATTTTACATCTCTCTACTGGCCTGGAGAGGTGGGAAAATGTTTCTATATTCTGAGATCTGGTACTGGCCAGGGTATCAGTCTCAGTTTGGTAAATATGATACAAGAGAGTTGTTTCTGTGTTTGTGTTAGTGTCTAAACTCTGTGTGTGTGTGTGTGTGTGTGTGTGTGTGTGTGTGTGTGTGTGTGTGTGTGTAATTCAGATCTGAAATGGTTTAATGTTACCTGAGTTAAAAAGTTACTCCTTTTAGTTTGGGTTTTGAATCTGATTGCTTTGAAAGGTTTTTTGTTGGCAAAAGAAAAAACTTTGTAATTTTGTTTGTCAGTTGGAGATAAATTGTATTTTAAAAAAATTGGAAATATTAGTTTTTATTATTGTTTAATCGACATTTGTTTGTGCTACTTTTGAACTTTTGTTTACAACTTATGTGGCACCCATTATGTAATTGAATTAAGGAATTTTGCTTCAAAAAAGACAAGAAGGGGGTATGTTAGGGACTGTTGTGTGTGGGAATACTGTAAATCTCCATCACTTGATGCCTTTGAGCACCAGAATGTTGTCTTACTAAGTGCCATGGGAGTGGATCAGGGACTGGGGAAGATATTTAAGCACTTGTATTTTGGTAAATAAATGGAGATCTTGGTGTAAAGGAGAACTTGTCTCTCTTCTCCCACCCCATCAAGGCTCACCTGGGAAAAGGATAAGCATGTCCAGAAAGGGACTCAACAGCTATTGATAGAGCACTGGCCTAGAAATCAGGAAGACATCTTTCTGAGTTATATCCAGCCTCAGATACTTATTAGCTCTGTGTTGTTAGACAAGTCATTTTACCCTCTTTTGTCTCGGTTTCCTCATCTGTAAAATGAGCTGGAGAAGGAAATGGCATTCCACTCTAGTAACTTTGCTGAGAAATGAAATTGGGTCACCAAGTACTAGGCATGATTGAACAGCATCCTGAATATCCATCTACTATGGCTTTGTACCTTGGCTTCTTTTTTAGTAGTTTCTCTTATTCTGTTTCATGCATGTCATTGTTATCTTTTCAGCATGATCTATGATTGACATTCTTTGAGGAATTTTTTGCCTTCTCATAGCCAGAAGCAAAGCCTTGTGCATATAGTGGATGCTTGAGGAAAAAAAAACCCACTGATAAAAATGTTGCCACTGATTTGTTTCTTGGGTTCAGTTCTGCCCCACGATGAATGATGACTCAGACTCAGGAATGCAGGTTTTGGAAAGAAAATAGAGATTTATTAAAGGAAGTTACAACATATTAAGAAGGTATAGAAAAGTTTAAAAGAGTTTAAAGAGAAGACCACATAGGTTGCTGATTGAATTGGCCAGGCCAGCGGGCCAGGGTCCAGCAGGAGACTGGAAGGTAAAAAGGGTTGAGCCCCTCACTCCTTCTCCTAAAATTCTCTCGCAGAGTCCATGGGAGGGGGTGATGACCTGGGAATGCCCCAAGTCCTTCATTGGAGATTTTGCTTTTTGGGGAGGCCTCTCTTTTAGGTGGTCTTCCTGGGCTTGTGCTCCCTGAATGCCCCACCAAAAAACAAGGCAATCCAAATAAGGTTGAAGGTCAGGCCCTCAGGTGTAGAAGGACAAAGGAAGATTCCCCTTACAATGAAAACAAAAGATTTACAAAGTTTGTCTCCAACTGATCTCATCACTCCCATGCCCAGTTTTCTCTGCATCAGTAATAGCAATAATAGTAATAATACATTGCATTTATAGGGGAGATTATAATACCTTTAAAAAATTTTGCAAGGCAATGGGGCTAAATAACTAAATAACTAAATAACTTACCCAGTTAATATTAAGTGTCTGAGGCTGGATTTGAACTCAGGTCCTACTGACTCCATGATTGGTGCTCTATCCATGGCACCACCTGGTTACTCCAAGATTATACTTTTCAACAAAAGAATTTTGTCATATGAAATAGAACAGATATATTATCCCCATTTGATAAAAGAAAGAATTGAGATAAGGAGAGTTTAAGTGGAATGACTGTGAAATCACAACAAACGAATTTGGCAATGACAAACACAGGTTTCCTAGCTTCTAGTCCAGCACTTTTTAAATTAAATCTTCTATTATTGAGCTATAACTTAAAAATTATCTGAAGCATAGAGTAATTCCATAACTCATCCATGGACCCATGGTAATACATGTCAGAAAAGGAGTTTAAGCCTAAGTCTACCATTTATCCCTAGACCACACAGCTAAATCATATTGTTAACCAAAGCCTCTTGTTTTCCAAGCTCACAGCTCTAAATACAGAAGCCAGAGGAAGCAAACAGTGATAGAGATTCTCTTAGATCCTTTCCTCCTTTTTGGAACCACATTTGGCTCAAGAAGATGTATTCTGAGTACACTCAGCTGGAAAACACTTTCACAAAAATGTGGAAAGAGCTGTTTCAGCATCTTTCAAGCTTCCTGTTGTTCTTACTCCCTTCCTCTTAATTGCTCACTGAGAGCCTCTTCACTGTGAACAGTCAAGGGGAACAGAACCAAAGTCCATGCGAAAGAAGTGAGATTTTTTTTTCAAACCTGAGGATTTAAATGAAGAAAAACTGAATTTCCTGAATCATTTGGAAAGTGCAGGCTAATGTAAGCATTCCACCTGGAGATGCCCATTCAAGTAATTACCATATCTAAAGGCCCCACCCGGGACAGGAGATCACCAGCAAGACAGTAGCCATTAGCAGCATATTAAATTAAGTACTCAGTCTAAGATCCACACATTCACCAACTCAATTGTACATTACTGGCTCCACATGGACTTCACTTAACTGGAATCCTGGAGAGAAAGCAGCATCTTGATTTCAACTAAATTGCAGTAGGAAAAGATGAAAAGGGGAATAGAAAGGTAAATGTTTTTCCTCACAGTTCATCCAAAGCTACATGGCATACTTTGAATTCGAATGATCCGAATAGTACAGTCAGCAAGCAGATTGTTTTACAGAGCATTTTTTCCTAGGGTGCAATGGAGAGGAAAGAGACAGAGTAGGGGCAGGATGAAAATTAGTTACCTGGGTTTAGCTCTTTCCCTATTAAAATGTAAATGCCATTAATTCTCAATTATCCATGGATTGTTGAGCAATCCTTTTTAAGAATAGATTTTCATTGATATCTTTTGCTTTAATATCAGCTAGATTTCCCCCATATCATTCTCCTTTCCACCTTCCAAATATCCATCTCTTGTAACAAAAAGAAATTGTCTTTTTTTTATAAAGAGGAAAAAAAGAAAAAATAATCCAGAAAATAATCCACCACTGGGAAATTCCCTCTCCCTAATACAAATTGATAACTCATCTATAACCTATAATTTTAGAGTATTGCCTCTGATACTGAGAGATTAAGTGACTCTCCCATAGAGTATAAGCTCTTTAAGGACTAGGACTGTTTTTCCTCTTCTTGTATTCCCAGATCTTGGTACAGTGTTTTGGTACATTATAGGTGCTTAATAAATATTTATTGAATTGAATTGATCACCCAGTAAGAAACTTCTCATATTTAAGTAAGATTTGAACCTGGGTTTTCCTAAATCTAAGCCTGGCCCTCCATAATTTATCCCAGGCTACCTCTCTCTTCATCAGTGGTCTTTAGTATTTATTTTTTATTGTCATGATTCAGTTTCTTCCTGTGACCCTCTCATGATACACAGAGTAATTGATATTTAATCAAGCCATTGATAGTGTTTTTTCTCTCCTATATTTCTTATACTTGGAATCATAGTTCCAGAGATGCAGTCTTTGGAGAATATATGGCAAAAGTACTCATTTTTTTCATGCCTTGGACTTTGCAGTAACTTTTTAGTTAGTCTCTCTGACTCAAGTCTCCTCATTAATCATTAAATGACTGAACCTGAAGCTCAGGATTAATCAGGGCAGGATTGCATGGAATCTTAGACCCAATAACTATTTTTCAAATTCAGTATCTCTTATTCTTTTTTTTTAATTTTATTTAAGGCAATGGAGTTAAATAACTTGCCCAGGTCACACAGCTAGGTAATTATTGAGTGTCTGAAGTCTGATTTGAACTCAGGTCCTCATGACTCCAGGGCTGCTGCTCTATCTACTTCACCACATAGGTGTCCCCAAATTCAATTTCTCTATAGGTGGTAACAAATTAAAGAACATCAGAAATATGCTATCTAATAATATTTGACAATGAATAGAGATAGCTTTGATCTGGATGGCAAAAGCTCGACTTTTTTTCATTTTTTGCTTATAGCATACACAAGCCTACAAGTTTCTGGAGCAAAGATTATTCTGTATTGTTCCTAGAATTTACAATCAGTGATATTGTTGAATGGCAATTTCAGATGAGACATTGCCTATCAGAAATAATTCTGTGCCTTAATTCTGCCATCCAAATTGGAATAATGGGAACTCATGAGACTCTGATGCCCAAGCCATATGGCATGTTGGTTGTTAATTTTTTTTGGTGATACTAAATAATAGATTAGAATTCAAAAGAAATGACTCAGAGGATGGTTAACTCTAGATGGGTCAAATGAGGGTACTGAGAATGGATGAAGTTCTCTATTGACACCTCATGAATTTGTTTCCACAGCTGGCTGACTTACATGTTATCAGTAGGGCAAGCAAAACCAGTCTACACAAGCTAAATGGCCAAGAACAGATGAAAAGAGAGCTAATAATACTGTAATTAGGAATAATGCCAAAGCAGAACCTACAGATGTCCTAGTATAAAAGGAGAAGCCAAAGAAAAGATTGTAACTTTCATGAAACATTGACTGAGTGTGGCTAGTTTCAAAATGACATAGTTTCAAACACTAGAGGGGGAAAAGTAAACTTCAGGTCACACAACTGACAGGGGTGTTGACTTAGCCAAACATTAATATTATTTCCCTTCATTCCTACAGGCCAAACTGGAATAATTGTATGTATTAAAAAAGTTGCTAGAGCCATAACATTTTAGAAATACTATATGGATGTTGTAGAGCATCAAGATGGAAGATAGGGAGCAAAAGACAAAGAATGCTAGTACTAAGATTTCTTATTTTGGACATTTACACATACAGAGGTTCTGCCCAAAATGAAATAGTAAATGGCAGCCTGAGTGATAACTCATTCAAAGATAATAGTAATTTTTTAAAATGAGAATACATCATTTAGTGATTCTATCTTTAGGCCCTATCCTATCCTCACTACCCCCCCCCAATAGGTTATATTCATTTATTTTGAGAGTTTTTTTGCAAGTCAATGGGGTTAAGTGACTTGTCCAAGGTTATACCAGTAATTATTAAGTATATGGATTTGAACTCAAGTCCTCCTAACTCCAGAGCAGGTGCTCTACCCACTGCACCACCTAGTTGCTCCCCTCCACCCCAATAAGTTATATCTTCTCCCCACATATTTTTCCAAAAATATTTTAACTAACTTGAGGCATATACCATGCCCTGGAGTATCTAATCCTTTCATCTCTAGGACTTTCTCCATGGGGTTCTGATATCCTGATTGGTGATTACTCCTCCTGACCCATTAATTCAAGAAATCCTCAATCATGATTCATTCTTTGATCATCTCCTCAGCCATCTCGCCATGTGCCTTGTCATCATGCACCCTACTTCATTGGGGAGAATTTTGAACCCTATTCCCTTTCGCTTCTAAATCCATATTGGAATCATGATCAAATCAACTCTGTCATTGTTCATAGATGAAGAGTGCTAGTCAACCCGCCCCTCATTTACCTCATGAATCCACTCTCCTTCCCAGAAATGTTCAGGATCAAAGTAATCCTCCCTGGCCACCATAATCCTATATATGTTGTCTCATACATTAAAATATAAGCTCTTTAGGGGAAGCTAGGTGGTGCAGTGGATCAAGCACCGGCCCAAGAGTCAGGAGTACCTGGGTTCAAATCCGATCTCAGACACTTAATAATTACCTAGCCGTGTCCCATTTGCCTTGCAAAAAAAAATAAATAAGCTCTTTAAGGATAGAGACTAACTTTGGTTTTGAAATTATACATTTAATATAGTGCTTGGTATACAATATATCTTCAGTAAATTCTATTCTATTCATTCATTTATGCCCTAGGAAAGACAAAGAAGAAATTAGATAGCTCATGACTGGATTTGTTTGTATAATAGAAATATGTGATTTTGGAGAACTTTGTAACTTTTCAAAACACCCTCACATTTATTATCTTAAAGGATAGTCATCATTATTCCCATTTTGTAGATGAAAAAATTGGCATACAGAGAAGAGAGGTATCACAAGGTCACAAGATTTAAGATTATCACCAAAGTTTCTAGATTTTTACCCCCTTTCTCTTATTACTACATTTCATTGCTTCAAAACCATTTGAACTCCTGATTGCTTGTTAGAAGAAGGCAGGCCTCTTGTGGGAATTTTACACAAAATATATTTTGAAGAGGCAGGAAAGTTTGAGGGACCTGGGCCACGAGAGCCACCCTTGCTAATATAAAGAGGCCCTAACAAGCAGAAAACAGTGAAAAGGGGAGCAGTTAGGATCCAAAGATAAACTTTTCCTATTTCACAATCTTTCCCAAGGCCATTTATATTTGAAACTCTTCAATATGCTGACTCAAAAGTACAGTGTTAGGATGAGAACTACCTATGGTATTTAAGTCTCTAAGGGAGCAAAACAAGAACAAAAAGCAAAATCAGAATCCTAAAAAGAGTAACCTTGAAATAATTGTTTCAGTATAAGGAATTTGAGACAGGATAAAATTCAGATCATAATATTTTTCAAACTCTTCTCAATTTACTCGCATATATTATCAACATAATGTCTTGTATTACAATCACCCAAAGTTCCAAACAGTGAAGAGTTGACCTAAAGTTAACTAGATAGTCTGGTGACAAAAGTGCTGTGTCTGGAAATCAGGAAGATCTAAGTTCTTAACTGGCCTTAGATATTCACTAGTTGTAAGACCTTGAACAAGACACTTGTCCTCTGTCTCAGTTTTTTCAACTACAAAATGGGTATAATAATACCACCTATCTTCCAAGGTGGCAATGAGGATCAAATGGGATAACCTTTATAAGTGCTTTGCAGAATTCTATATCAATGCTAGCTATTGTTATTGTTGCTGTTGTTATTATTATCTACAGGTGGAACCCTAAGAAATGTCGAATCTAGATAACACTTAAAGTGGCTTCTCTTCCTTACAAAGACAATTTTCTAACCACATGATTGCAATGTGAAAGTTCATACTTGTACGTAGAAATCTTCATCAAAATACTTTAATGCGGCATCCATATGCAGGAGAGAAGACACTGAACATTCTCTTTTTTTTCCTTCCTATCCTTTATTTTTATTTTTTAATCTTTTTTAAATTTATTTTTATTAAAGATATTATTTGAGCTTTACAATTTTCCCCCAATCTTGCTTCCCTCCCCCCTCCCCCCCCCACACAAAGCACTCTGTCAGTCTTTACTTTGTTTCCATGTTGTACCTTGATCAAAATTGGGTGTGATGAGAGAGAAATCATATCCTTAAAGAGAAGAGAAGTCTAAGAGGTAACAAGATCAGACAATAAGCTATCTGCTTTTTTTTTTTTCTAAATTAAAGGGAATAGTCCTTGTACTTTGTTCAAACTCCAAAGCTCCTTATCTGGATACAGATGGTACTCTCCTTTGCAGACAGCCCAAATTTGTTACCAATTGTTGCACTGATGGAATGAGCAAGTCCTAAAATGTTGAACATCACTCCAATGTTGCTGTTAGCATATACAGTGTTTTTCTGGTTCTGCTTATCTCACTCAGCATCAGTTCACTCGAATCCCTCCAGGCTTCCCTGAAATCCTGTCCCTCCTGGTTTCTAATAGAACAATAGTGTTCCATGACATACATATACCACAGTTTGCTAAGCCATTCCTCAATTGAAGGACATTTACTGGATTTCCAATTCTTTGCCCCCATAAATGGATGCTATAAATATTTTTGTACAAGTAATGTTTTTACCCTTTTTCCTCATCTCTTCAGGGTATAGTCCCAATAGTGGTATTGCTGGGTCAAAGGGTATGTACATTTTTGTTGCCCTTTGGGCATAGTTCCAAATAGCTCTCCAGAAGGGTTGGATGAGTTCACAGCTCCACCAACAGTGTAATAGTGTCCCAGATTTCCCACATCCCTTCCAACAATGATCATTATCCTTCCTGGTCATACTGGCCAATCTGAGAGGTGTGAGGTGATACCTCAAAGAAGCTTTAATTTGTATTTCTCTAATAATTAATGATTTAGAGCATTTTTTTCATATGGCTAAGGATTACTTTGATCTCCTCATCTGTAAATTGCCTTTGCATATCCTTTGACCATTTGTCAATTAGGGAATGGGTTTTTGTTTTAAAAATATGACTCAGTTCTCTGCATATTTTAGAAATGAGTCCTTTGTCAGAATCATTAGTTGTAAAGATTGTTTCCCAATTTACTACATTTCTTTTGATCTTGGTTACATTGGTTTTATCTGTACAAAAGCTTTTTTTTAATTTAATGTAATCGAAATCATCTAATTGGTTTTTGGTGATGTTCTCCAACTCTTCCTTAGTCAAAAACTGGTTCCCTTTCCATAGATCTGACAGGTAGACTACTTGATCTTCTAGTTTGCTTATAGTATTGTTTTTTATGTCTATGTCAGGATCAAAGTAATCCTCCCTGGCCACCATAATCCTATATATGTTGTCTCATACATTAAAATATAAGCTCTTTAGGATCTTATTTGGATCTTATCTTGGTAAAGGGTGTGAGGTGTTGGTCTAATCGAAGTTTCTTCCATACTAACTTCCAATTGTCCCAGCAATTTTTATCAAAGAGGGAGTTTTTATCAGCAGATTACTCTAATCATCTCCTGCTTTTACACCTAGTCTATTCCACTGGTCCACCACTCTATTTCTTAGACAATACCAAACAGTTTTGGTGACTGATGCTTTATAATATAATTTTAGATCAGGTAGGGCTAAGCCACCTTCTTTTGCTCATTTTTTTCATTAAGCTCCTGGTAATTCTTGACTTTTTATTTCTCCATATGAATTTACTTACAATTTTTTCTAACTCATTAAAGTAATTTTTTGGAATTTTGATTGGTAGGGCACTAAACAGATAGTTTAATTTTGGTAGAATTGTCATTTTTATTATATTAGCTCTACCTATCCATGAGCAGTTGATATTTGCCCAGTTATTTAAATCTAATTTAATTTGTGTGAGAAGTGTTTTATAATTGTTTTAAAAAAATTCTGAGTCTGTCTTGGCAAGCAGACTCCCAAATATTTTATATTGTCTGACGTTACTTTGAATGGGATTTCTCTTTCTAGCTCTTCCTGCTGTTTCTTGCTAGACATATATAGAAAAGTTGAGGATTTATGAGGGTTTATTTTATAACCTGCAAGTTGGGTAAAATTGCTAATTGTTTCCAGTAGTTTTTTAGATGATTTCTTGTTTTTCTCTAGGTAGACCATCATGTCATCTGCAAAGAGTGAGAGTTTTGTCTCTTCCTTCCCAATTCTAATTCCTTTAATTTCTTTTTCTTCTCTAATTGCTGATGCTAACATTTCTAATACAATATTGAATAGTAGTGGTGATAATGGGCACCCTTGTTTCACCCCTGATCTTATTGGGAATGCCTCTAGCCTCTCCCCATTGAATATAATGCTTGTTGATGGTTTCAGGTAGATACTGCTAATTATTTTAAGGAACAGTCCATTTATTCCTACACTCTCTAGTGTTTTTAATAGGAATGGATGCTGTATTTTGTCAAAAGCTTTTTCAGCATCTATTGATATGATCGTATGATTTCTGATAGGTTTGTTGTTGACATAATTGAGTATACTAAGTTTTCCTAATATTGAATCCCTGCATTCCTGGAATAAATCCTACTTAATCATAATGTATTGTCCTAGGGATGACTTGTAATCATTTTGCTAAGATTTTATTTAGGATTTTTGCATCGATATTCATCAGGGAATTAGGTCTATAATTTTCTTTCTCTGTTTTAACTCTTCCTGGTTTAGGTAACAGTACCATATTGGTTTCATAGAAGGAGTTAGGCAGAGTTCCATCTTTCCCTATTTTTCAAAAGAGTTTATATAGGATTAGAACCAATTGTTCCTTAAATGTTTGGTAGAATTCACTTGTGAATCCATCAGGCCCTGGAGATTTTTTTTAAGGGAGTTCAGTAATGGCTTGTTGAATTTCTTTTTCTGAGATATATTTGTTTAGGTATTTAATCTCTTCTTGATTTAACCTGGGCAACTTATATTTTTGTAAATATTCATCCATTTCACTTAGATTATCAAATTTATTGGCATAGAGTTGGGCAAAATAATTTCGAATTATTACTTTAATTTCCTCCTCATTGGTGGTGAGTTCACCTTTTTAATTAATGATACTAGCAATTTGGTTTTCTTCTTTCCTTTTTTTTAATTAAATTGACCAGAGGTTTATCAATTTTATTGTTTTTTTCATAATACCAACTTTTGGTTTTATTTATTAATTCAATAGGTTTTTTTGCTTTCAATTGTATTAATTTCTCCTTTAATTTTTAGATTTTCTAATTTGGTATTTAATTGGGTATTTTTTATTTGTTCTTTCTCTATTTTTTTTAGTTGCATGTTTAGTTCATTGATTTCCTCTTTCTCCAATTTATTCATATAAGCATTTAGAGCTAAAATTTATCCCCTGAGAGTTGCTTTGAATGAATCTCATAGGTTCTGATATGTTGTTTCATTATTATAATTATCTAGGATAAAATGGTTAATTCTTTCTATAATTTGATTTTTGGTCTACTCATTTTTTAAAATGAGGTTATTCAGTTTCCTATTTGTTCTGGGTCTATGTCTCCTTGGCATAGTATTGCATATGACTTTTATTGCATTATGATCTGAGAAAGATGTTTTCACTATTTCTGCCTTTCTGCAGTTGATCACTAGGTTTTTATGTCCTAGTACATGGTCAATTTTTGTATAAGTTCCATGTACTGCAGAGAAAAAGGTATATTCCTTTCTATCCCCATTCAGTTTCCTCCATAAGTCTACCATATCTAATTTTTCTAAAAATCTATTTACTTCCCTAATTTCTTTCTTCTTTGTTTTATGATTCAATTTATCTAGATCTCATAACGGGAGGTTGAGGTCTCCCACTAGAAGAGTTTTGCTGTCTATGTCTTCCTGTAGTTTTTTCAGCTTCTCCTCTAAGAATTTGGGTGCTGTCCCACTGGGTGCATATATATTCAATATTGAAATGACTTTATTATCTATGGTACCTTTTAGGAGGTTAAAATTTCCCTCATTATCTCTTTTAACACTATCTATTTTTGCTGCTGCTTTGTCTAAGATAAGGATTGCTACCCCTGCTTTTTTTACTTCAGCTGAAGCAAAATATATTTTGCTCCAACCTTTTACCTTTACTCTATATGTATCTCTCTGCTTCAAATGGGTTTCTTGTAAGCAGCATATTGTAGGATTCTGGTTTTTAATCCACTCTGCTATTTGCTTACATTTTAAGGGAGAGTTCATCCCATTCACATTCAAGGTTATGATTACTAATTCTTTATTGCCCTCTGTGCTATCTTCCCTCTGTATTTTCCCCCTTTTATCCATATTCCCCAGTCTTTTGCTTCTGAAAACCACCCCCTTCAGTGTGTTTGCCTTCCTATATCACATCCTCCCCTTTCTTTCCCCTTTCCCTTTTTCCCTGTTCCCTTCCCTTCCTTTTGTTATTTCCCCTTATTTCCCCCACTCCCCTTCCCTTTCTCTGTCCCCCCTCCCCTTTTCCCCTTTTAATACTTGAAAGGTTAGATGTTTTATAAGTTAACTGAGTATGTGTAGGTTGACTTTAAGCCAAGTCTGATGAGAAGAAGATTCAGGTGTTTCTCCTCTGCTCCCTTCTTTCCCACTATTACCATAGGTTTTTTTGTACCTCTTAGTGTAATGAGATTTACCCCATTCAATCCCCTCCCTCCTCCCATCTCTTTCCTGTCCCCCTTTTTAGGGAGGTAGTGTTTTTTTTAGATCATTCTATCTAAGTCATAGAAAATTCTGAGTGTCTGTCCCTTCTAGTTCTGTATATTCTATCAAATAGAGTCAAAATTCCTGAGAGTTATTAGAGTCTTTCTCCCAAGTGGGGTTAAAGCCATTTACATCCCATTAGATAGTAGTCTCATGGATAGGTCATGAATTTCCATCATTTCTGGCTAGGTATATTTTCTCTGTAAGAGTTACATTTCTCAAGGTTTATGAGAATCTTTTGTTTTACCCCCATGCTGGGATATACCCAGTTTCAACTTACTGGATTGCATTTTTTTCTTTTTACTGCCCCCCACTTTTTTTTACCTTTTCATGTGTTTCTTGAACCTCCTGTTTGATGTACATATTTTCTGTTTAGCTCTGGTCTTTTCATCAGAAATTTTTGGAATTATTCCATTTCATTAAATGTCCATCTTTTTCCCTGGAAGAGAAGGCTCAGCTTTGCAGGAAAGTAGATTCTTGGCTGTATTCCAAGCTCCCATGCTCTTCAAAATATCTTGTTCCAGGCCCTTCAATCCCTTAAAGTGGATGCAGCCATGTCCTGTCTGATCCTTACTGTGGCTCCTTGATAATTAAATTGTTTCTTTCTGGCCGCTTGCAGGATTTTCTCTTTTATCTGATAGTTCTGGAGTTTGGCCACAACATTTCTTGGTGTTTTCATTTTAGGATCTTTTTCTGGTGGGGATCGATGTACTCTTTCAATAACTAATTTGCCCTCCGATTCCATGATTTCAGGGCAGTTTTCCATCACTAGATCCTGTAATATTAAGTCCAGGTTTTTTTTCTCTTCAATGTTTTCAGGAAGTCCTATAATTTTCAGGTTGCCTCTCCTCGATCTATTCTCAAGGTCAGTGATTTTGTTGATGCGGTATTTTACATTTGCTTCTATTTTTTCTATTTTTTTATTTTGTTTAACTGACTCTTGCTGTCTGATGGAGTCATTAGTTTCTGTAGACTCCATTATTTTTTTGGGGGGGAGTTTTCTTCATTAACCTTTTGCAACTCCTTTTCCAATTGGTCAATTCTACTTTTGAAAGAGTTTTCCATTTGACCAATTGAGGTTTGGAGGGAATTAATTTCTTTTTACATTTCCTCATTTGAGGATCTGAGAGAATTATTCTCATTTTGTAATTGTCCAATTGATGATCTGAGAGATTTATTCTCCTTTTGTGTTTGTCCAATTGTACTTTCTAAGGTTTTGTATTCTTGTTGCAAGGTATCAATTTTCTCTCCCAAATTTTTAAGCTCTTTCTTTATTTCTTCAAGGAAGTCTTTCTTTTCTGGAGACCAGATTCTATTCTCCTCAGAGGTTCCAGGTCTCTCTGAATTGGGGTCTTTCCCTTCTAGGAATTTTTCTATGGATCCACCTTTCCGCTGACCCTTCTTCATTATGCTAAGACCTTGAGTTGGTGAGGGGGAGGGGCTGGTTCACCTGGGCTTGGGATCGCTAAAGGCTTTACTG